>NW_007726971.1:506962-508026 GCF_000696425.1 Galeopterus variegatus
GGCTTATCATAAAGTGAACACAAATATGTAACCACTACCTATGATCATTCTTTTAAACCCACTCCAATCAGGCTTTTACCCCCTGTACGCCACTGAAACTGCTCCAAGTCACCAATGACCTCTAAGTGGCTAAATCCAATAGATACTTTTCAGTCCTCATCTTCCTTAACCTATTAGCAGCATTTGGCACAGTTGATCACTCTTTCCCTCAGTGAAAACATTTCATTTAGGTTCCAAAACATAGTCTCTGCCCTGGCTTTCCTACCTTACCTACCACTCCTTCTTAGTCTTCTGTCCCTCTTCTCCTTTGTTCCTAATCTTACAGTGTCTACTGCTTAGTCCTGGGACCTCTTTTTACCTACACTCACTACCTTGGTAATTTCATCCAATCTCATGGCTTCAAATACCATTTAAATGCAACTGATTCCCAAATTTATGCCTCTAGCCCAAACTTCTCCAATGAACCTCACAATCCTAAACCAACTGTTTAACTGACATCTCTACTTGGATATCTGTTACCAGACATCTCAAAGCTTAATATGCCCAAAACTGAACTACTGATCTCTCCCTGGAAGCTGTTTCACTTGAGATGTTTCCCACCTCAACTNCCAATCTGTCAGGAAATCTTGATAGCTCTACCTTCAAATATATGACCAAAAACTGATCATTTCTCCCCACATCTACTGCTACTACCTTGGTCCAAACTACCAGTATCTCTCACCTAGATGATTGAAATAGCTTCCTAATTCATCTCCCTATTACAGTACTTCTCCCCCTACAGCCTATTCTTGAAACTGCAGCCAAAGTGATCCTTTGTTTATTTTAATTTTGTTAATTGAAGTATATAAACACTGTGGAATGGTTAAATCTATCTAATTAATAAATGCATTATACTTCACATAGTTACCATTTTTGGGATGAGATCACTTAACATTCACTCTCATAGCATTTTTATTTTTTTTATTATTATTTTTTTCATTTTATTATTTTTTCATTTAATTTTTATTGTCAATATACAATGTATATGATTATTATGGCCCATCACCGACACCTCCCGCCCTCCT
>NW_007726972.1:0-11613 GCF_000696425.1 Galeopterus variegatus
GCAGGAGCGCCGCCGCGCTCCCAAGCGGCGCACTGTAGCAGTGCGCCACTGGGCCGGCCCAGGTTATTTCATTTCAAGATACCAGTGAAGCATAGTGTTTAATTGTTTGGTTTTGGAGACAATAGACTTAGAGTGAATTCCAGCCAACATTACCTAGTTGGGAAACTTGCTTGAAGTTTCATAGTCTCAGTTTCCTCATCTCTAATGTTTATCATTACTATAGTGTGGAGATTATTAGCATTTAGGAAAGAACAGCTAATTAATATTTTATTTTGTTCATATATTTAGAGAGATATATCCATAGTTGTTAAATATATAAATAAAAAAAGAAGTTTAGATTTATTATAACTATTATCACCAAAAACCACTTATGGAATCTTCCAGGTGGTAGCAAACTTTGATAGGTGTATAAAGAAATGTTAGGTGAAAATTTTAAGATGTGAAAAATTCCTATAAATAATTACATATATGTATGGTTGTTTCAGTTATTTAGTTTATTCCAAACAATTATTTATTCCAAACAATTATTTAGTTTATTCCAAACAAACCCTTGAATAGCTAACATAGAAAGGTGGCTATCAAATTGTGTTGATAGAGGGAGGGGAAATAATTAGTATCTGTCTTAAAAATGGCTTAATTTACATTTTCCAATTTTTGGTTGAGTAGATTAGGTATATAGTTACTTTAGCAAAAATTGTGTTCTCCTTTCTTTCTGCCAGGCACTCCCCATCTCCTCTATCCTAGTCTACTTATATTTTCCATAACAATTATTTCCTCTTGATATACTATATACTTTCTTATTACCTTTCTTCTTATCTAGACTGTAAGTTTGAAGGCCAGGGATCTTTATTTTGTCAATAGATGCATTCCAAATATCTAGAAAGTTCCTGACTTATCGTAAGTACCTAATGAATATCTGTGAACTATTTGAACTGCGACAATGCATTTATTGATGTGCAGTTATTAAACTCTATGAGCTGAATTACTCTATGTGGAGCTAGCTAAATAACATTCAACAAATTGCATTTTTAGCAGGTGCAATCGTATAACAATCTAGAATCTTCTTGTCCAGTCTTCTTTCCAGTCTCTCCTCACCTTTTCCATAGAGGTAGCTCTAATTATTTTTCTTCACTGATTTCCACTTAGCAGAATTTCCCTCTGCTGTTCATTTATCCTTTTCCTAGACCTCTTGGTTCTCACCTTTGCTCCAAATTCTACCTTGTTAGGTGGTAAATATCTTAAAAAGGGACTCTTGGATCTCCTTAAAAATGTCTGTTTATGATTTGAAAATTCAAATAAAAAATTTTAATATCCGGAGGATTTGAAATGGTGTGGGAACATTGTTGCAATGTTATTTAATTTTTGTATTTATTTTTCTTCACTGATTTCCACTTAGCAGAATTTCCCTCTGCTGTTCATTTATCCTTTTCCCAGACCTCTTGGTTCTCACCTTTGCTCCAAATTCTACCTTTTTAGGTGGTAAATATCTTAAAAAGGGACTCTTGGATCTCCTTAAAAATGTCTGTTTATGATTTGAAAACTCAAATAAAAAATTTTAATTTCCGGAGGATTTGAAATGGTGTGGGAACATTGTTGCAATGTTATTTAATTTTTGTATGGCTTTCTTTGAAAATGGAATACTTCATTCCTTTGTTAAAAATTTATTTTCATCACCAAACCTATTCTTCTGTTACTTCAAACACTAGATGTCTCTCTAGTGCCAGTCTCACTTTGCTCACTAGTCACTGGGGCTAGTTCAGCCTTGAGCTGCACAAGATTCTGGAGCAAGGAGACATTGATTTACCAGTGTTAGCTCTGAGAAGACAGAAGCATTTTCTATAATGCGTACCTTCTCAAATTCCATGTGTCCACATGGCTAAATACTAAGCGATGGCCCTTTCTTACTTACAGATACAACTGATGATACTATTTTACCTTTGTGCATAGAAAGTTTATAGAGCCTTCTCACATGTATTATTTCATTCTGTCCTCACAGCAATCTTGTAAGCAAGGTATTGTTATCTCAGTTTTTACAGCTGAAGAAACTGAGGCCCAGAAATGTTACAGAGCATTTTTTAGAGCCTTCTCACATGTATTATTTCATTCTGTCCTCACAGCAATCTTGTAAGCAAGGTATTATCTCAGTTTTTACAGCTGAAGAAACTGAGGCCCAGAAATGTTACAGAGCATTTTCAAGTTGACATGCCAAGTAGTGACTGACCCTACATTCACTCACTGATTCTTTGATTCTAAATCCATTGCTCTTTCGTCTGCATAAAATCACTTCTGCCTAGATGAACACTGTAGATGGTTCCTTATTGCATATATTTTGATGTACTGTGGGTTAAATACATCCCTTCATACCTTACAACTTAAACACACAAAATATTGAAGACAAATGCTAGTTCTCTCCACTCCTTTAGTAATATAAAGGCATTTTAGTTCTAGTTTACTGCATTTAATTGTTTCATAAAACCCTCCTAAAAGAACAAGTGTCTTCTAGCTAATGCTTCTAAGTTGGTTTATATGCTCAAGTAATATGTACTGGTGAGACTGCCCCTCCCTGTAGTTTGAACCTTGGGTAACCCTGGCTTGTGATTAGCTTTGAAGAGGTATACGTGTGAGTCTACATTCCTTTGTGTACTTTACTTGCTGCCAGGAGAAACATTTAATTTCCTGGTGGGAGAAAATTATCTTTAAAGGAAGAGTTCCATTCTTTCTATTGTTACTCTGAGGTTCCTTGGATGGTTTCAACCTTAATAAGGTCCAAATAAGGACTCTCTTAGATTATGGTTAAATAAATATATATAGGAAATGTTCCTTCCCACTAGTTTGTATATCCTACATGATAATAAATCAGTCCTATTTTGACATGTTAGTAACACCCATGGACATTTTTGCAATTCTGTCTTACTGAAGTTATTGGTATATTGCTTTTCTTAAAAAGCAGATCAAAATATAGGAAATTAAAATTAACTGTAACATTTGATCAGCCGTTCTTTATACCTTAGAATTACAGATTTTAAATTTACATGTAAAACTCCTAACTAATTTTGAAATTGTGCTCAAGGAATGAAGGGAAGATTCCTGGAGTTTAGAGCCCTGAATGTTTAGTAAACTTTCCAATTGTTCATGTTTAATGTAAGAATAAATGTTACTTTTGAATTTTAAATGGACAAATGTGATCATTTTATTATGTAGAAAAGACACTTAAAATGAAAGCTTTACATTTTCGTAAAGAATTCTAATTGTTATTTGTGCTTTACTTTTCCATACAAATTATCTTTACCATTGGCCAAGAATTTAGTGATACATTATTTCTATAGCATTCTTGGACTTTTTAATTTATTTTTTTAGCTTTTTTGTCTTCAGAGTGATTTAGATTCACATAGCTTCTTTTTCTTTTTCCTTTTATGTAATGGATTTAGTTCTTTATTTTATAGCTGCTAGGTGGTTTGCCTGGTAGTCACGAGCATTGTCTTTTGAGACAGACAGATCCGTGTTTCAATCTCCACGTATTGCTATGTGATCATGGAGAAATTTTCTGTCTGTGGTTCTGTTTCCTCATCTATTAAATTTTGATAAAAATACCTATAGTTGCAAGATTGGTTGGAAGGATGAGATGCAATAATGTGTGCAATATGTTTAGCTAAGAGCCTGGGGTATGATGAGTTGTCAATAAGTGGCTCCCATTGTCATTAATAGCCCTTCCCTAGAAAAATATGTCTATTCTGTATCTGGTTGTTTTCTCCATCCCACACTACAGGGGTGTTGCTTACTCATCCATTAATAAAGAACATTTAAAATGCCTCTTCAGAGAGTATCATGGAGAAGCTAAGATATATTACTTATATGCACCTATCATCTTTTAGGGTAAATACATAATTATATTTTTATAAAAAATATTTCAGTCCTCCTTAGAAGACTTTATTTTTACAGACCTATAAAACTTAGTTTTCGTTTTTTCAAAAAATGATACACATACATTATAAAGGACGACTAACTTAAACAATTTTGCTCCAAGCACAGCTGAACTGGCACTTGCATGTCTGTGATCAGTCATTCAATGGAAGTGACATTTTTTAAAAGAAGAGAAATCTGTTGGAAAAGTGATTGTTATTACAAGACTATAATGTGTTGGTCTTTAAGCTAGCCTTCAAAAATAATTTAGTGAATAGGAAAAGATATAGAGTACAAAAAAGAAGGAAAAGAAATACCATAGAATCAGGAGGTTACAGAGTTAAAGACGAGAAAAGAAAACATGAGGAAAGAGCTTAAGAGTAAAATGAACAAATGGAATTGATTGTTATACTACTGTTTTTAGTGGCAGCGAATTCAATAACAAAGCTCATCCCTTCTCCCTACACCAGTGGTTTTGTAGAGCAGCAAACATAGAGAACATTCTCTGTTCCTCTCAGAATTGTCTTTTATGTCCCCAAATAACCCATATGAAGCCATGAACTGATATTCAACAATATTGTGAATATAAGGTAGAAATGTTTGATAGTACCTATTAACCACATTTTTGAAAATACATGTTGTTAATGAATTATATCAGTGATTAACTGAATACCTCGCTTTTCACTACAATATTTTTGTGTAATACCGATATAATTAATTAAAACAATAGTTTTCTAATAACACAATTACTTAAAAGAACATGAGGTTGTGTTGGTTGAAGGAAGAATAAATCATTTTGGGTGTTTAACACTTCAGTTTTAGATCTTTTGGGGTGTATAGTATTTCAAACTCAAACATGGAATATTGAAAAAGGAATTTTAATAAATAAAAATATTACTTTTTATTTTAGGAATAGAATTCTAATATTTTATTTAAAAGGTGACCTTATCAGTAAAGCTTATATAAATAATATGATCATTTCTTTTGAAATTATTTCCAAATTTGTGATATAAAAGTAGTTATTTTCAGCAATTTGGAAGTCTTCTGTTTAAAAATACTCAATCTTCTTTCTTTTCTTTTTCTACCTTGTTTCTTCTCCAACTCAAAGCTTAAAAGAAACTGAAAGAAGTGACATTAGTTGATTTGCAACACTTTATAATTAAATTTCTCCTCTGGAAGTGTGGGTTTAAATGCACTTTAAGTCACAAGTGGAATGAGTCAGATGACCTGAATTTGGTCTTCTGTGACTTTCTGTGTTGATTTCAAAATGACTCCATTTGGGAGGAGTCCAGTGATGAAATAACAGGAGTTGAGATCTGCTTGTTGAGAACATGACTTTAGCTACTATTGACATTTTCTAATTTTCTTTAGTTAAGAAATTCAGTGAAGATTAGCAAGAAGAGCAGGGACTCAATCTTCAAGACAACCAGGGTGTGCTTGAAATCAGTTATAATTTAGCTTGTGTGTGTGTGTGTGTGTGTTTACATGCATGTGTATGTTTACAAGTTTTCAAGTGATATTTTAATTTTTTTAAACTAACAAATTTCATGAAGCACCAAAATGTGATTTTTTTCTCCTTAGATATTTGCTTTAAAAAGATTGATGACAGAGACTAAAATTTGAAAACATTTCAACAATTGTTTTTGGATCATTAATAAAAAAATCAAATATGAATTGTTTAAATAGAATTGTTTTAAGAGATATAAGGAGTATATGTGACATTAACTGATAAAAGTTATACTTTAACATTTGGCATTTTGACAGTGCATAGAAATGATGGAGAAATATAAACATTTTTCTCAATATATAATTAACTCAAAGATAGAAATTACTCAAGTGACAGATTTAGGAGAAATTTTCATGCCAGTGTCATAAGAAGAAGCTGAAGTCATGAGATTCTATTGTTAGAGAGCCTGAAATAGTATAAAGTCCTTAAAAACTGAAAATTGGGATTTTAACATCTAAATGGGGATTGGAAATAGGTCTTCAGCAAAGACAGAACCTGTAAAGGCCACTCCATATGTGAAAGTGGGACTAGCTATACTTGCTACCAGTCTAAGGAAGTGGTGGGTAGTTATAAAGAAAGTGAAAACCCAATCCAATGCCAATATTTGATATTGACATCATTCATGAAACAACCCTAAGTTAAGAAAGTAACTGGCTATCTACACTAAGTGAATCATTGTGCAGTATATACATGCATTGAAACAACACACTGTACCCCACAAATATGTACAAGTAAATGTTAAAATAAAATTAAAAAAAATTAAGTGGGGCACCAGCAGAAGCAAAAATATAAACTTGTAATTGTATATCTTACCAAAATATTATTTCAGTTTTATTGGTTTATCGAGGAGAGACAACTCATTGGGGTATTAAAATTGTATTTTTAGTAATTGTCCCTGATTGGTTTCTGGAGATGGAGATGCCTAACTGTACATCTCCAACTGGGACTGACAAGCTGTTTATTTCTACAGCTGCAACCACACACATGGGTGCTGTTTCTGTGGAACGCATTAACTGATTCTTCAGAGAGTCTCTGATATGGAAATCTGGCTTTGATTTTAACCCCTTCCTTTTCTTGTTAGCTTTTGCCATATTGCCCCACAGCTCCATGTACATACAGAGCAGTGAAGGCTTTAGAAAATTAGGAGAAACTGACTCCCTGTGAAGGCAAACGATGGAAGTGTTAGCTGCTTTACTGACATTTTTTCTGCTAGTGTGATTTCTCCTGACCCTGTTTCCACATTGGGCTCTCCTGGCCAAATAAATAATTTGGCTAAGTTTAACTGTGAAATACTCCAACCTGATTTAGAGAGAAATAAGTGGTTTGGATAATCCTAATTTGTTTTAGTGATTCTCTTTGTTTCTCCCTTTCCTAGCTTCCAGGAGGGAAAATGCTACTTTTCTTCCACATGGAAGGGTGTGTGAGGAGAAATAAAACCTTTTTTATGAATTGTGCACCCCACAAAAATCAACTTTCTGTTTTCCTAACTCTTCTCTTACATTGAATTAAGAATGAGAGTGGTAGTATTGGTGTGGCAGGAGCCTTTCAGCGGGAGCCTTTCAAAGGTGGGTGACATGAATAGCTGGAAAATGAGTACATTTAGACTTGAGATGCTTAAAGCTTTTGTCTCATCCATGAGGCTTAGAATCCATTTCTGGTACCCAATAACAAACAGTGTTTTGTTTTAGAAGAATAGGAACAAAATAAAATATACTCAGAAAAATTAGGACTGAAATGATAACTAGTATTATTAGTCACAGAACTTTACTAAAAGAAACATCAAATGATGCACTTTAAAAATGAAGGATAGGAAACACAGAATAGTATGCAAGAATCAAAAAATGTATTAACTTCTGGATTAATATGTCTGCAAAGAAACTGATTAACCTGTAGATGAATCTAAGTAAGTGTTAAATACTAAGAGCAATAATAAAAATAATGGGAGGGCTGGATGGATTTCACCTGCTCATTCAGGTAATGTATCTCAATGAGTCACACAAGTGAGTATTGTNTGTGTGTGTGTGTGTGTGTGTTTACATGCATGTGTATGTTTACAAGTTTTCAAGTGATATTTTAATTTTTTTAAACTAACAAATTTCATGAAGCACCAAAATGTGATTTTTTTCTCCTTAGATATTTGCTTTAAAAAGATTGATGACAGAGACTAAAATTTGAAAACATTTCAACAATTGTTTTTGGATCATTAATAAAAAAATCAAATATGAATTGTTTAAATAGAATTGTTTTAAGAGATATAAGGAGTATATGTGACATTAACTGATAAAAGTTATACTTTAACATTTGGCATTTTGACAGTGCATAGAAATGATGGAGAAATATAAACATTTTTCTCAATATATAATTAACTCAAAGATAGAAATTACTCAAGTGACAGATTTAGGAGAAATTTTCATGCCAGTGTCATAAGAAGAAGCTGAAGTCATGAGATTCTATTGTTAGAGAGCCTGAAATAGTATAAAGTCCTTAAAAACTGAAAATTGGGATTTTAACATCTAAATGGGGATTGGAAATAGGTCTTCAGCAAAGACAGAACCTGTAAAGGCCACTCCATATGTGAAAGTGGGACTAGCTATACTTGCTACCAGTCTAAGGAAGTGGTGGGTAGTTATAAAGAAAGTGAAAACCCAATCCAATGCCAATATTTGATATTGACATCATTCATGAAACAACCCTAAGTTAAGAAAGTAACTGGCTATCTACACTAAGTGAATCATTGTGCAGTATATACATGCATTGAAACAACACACTGTACCCCACAAATATGTACAAGTAAATGTTAAAATAAAATTAAAAAAAATTAAGTGGGGCACCAGCAGAAGCAAAAATATAAACTTGTAATTGTATATCTTACCAAAATATTATTTCAGTTTTATTGGTTTATCGAGGAGAGACAACTCATTGGGGTATTAAAATTGTATTTTTAGTAATTGTCCCTGATTGGTTTCTGGAGATGGAGATGCCTAACTGTACATCTCCAACTGGGACTGACAAGCTGTTTATTTCTACAGCTGCAACCACACACATGGGTGCTGTTTCTGTGGAACGCATTAACTGATTCTTCAGAGAGTCTCTGATATGGAAATCTGGCTTTGATTTTAACCCCTTCCTTTTCTTGTTAGCTTTTGCCATATTGCCCCACAGCTCCATGTACATACAGAGCAGTGAAGGCTTTAGAAAATTAGGAGAAACTGACTCCCTGTGAAGGCAAACGATGGAAGTGTTAGCTGCTTTACTGACATTTTTTCTGCTAGTGTGATTTCTCCTGACCCTGTTTCCACATTGGGCTCTCCTGGCCAAATAAATAATTTGGCTAAGTTTAACTGTGAAATACTCCAACCTGATTTAGAGAGAAATAAGTGGTTTGGATAATCCTAATTTGTTTTAGTGATTCTCTTTGTTTCTCCCTTTCCTAGCTTCCAGGAGGGAAAATGCTACTTTTCTTCCACATGGAAGGGTGTGTGAGGAGAAATAAAACCTTTTTTATGAATTGTGCACCCCACAAAAATCAACTTTCTGTTTTCCTAACTCTTCTCTTACATTGAATTAAGAATGAGAGTGGTAGTATTGGTGTGGCAGGAGCCTTTCAGCGGGAGCCTTTCAAAGGTGGGTGACATGAATAGCTGGAAAATGAGTACATTTAGACTTGAGATGCTTAAAGCTTTTGTCTCATCCATGAGGCTTAGAATCCATTTCTGGTACCCAATAACAAACAGTGTTTTGTTTTAGAAGAATAGGAACAAAATAAAATATACTCAGAAAAATTAGGACTGAAATGATAACTAGTATTATTAGTCACAGAACTTTACTAAAAGAAACATCAAATGATGCACTTTAAAAATGAAGGATAGGAAACACAGAATAGTATGCAAGAATCAAAAAATGTATTAACTTCTGGATTAATATGTCTGCAAAGAAACTGATTAACCTGTAGATGAATCTAAGTAAGTGTTAAATACTAAGAGCAATAATAAAAATAATGGGAATAACTAATATTGAGTGTTTCAAAAAACGATGGGACTCAGCTTGCAAGGAAAGAATCAGATCTAAATGATTGGAGTTAAGGTTTTCTCAAATCTTTGATTTTTCCGGAGAGAGATAGTGATAGTAACAAAACTGTCACTCTGTTAGGTTAGAGATTGCATGTTAAATATTTAAGGATAAACACTCTAAGTAGAATAATAGAATGTAAAACAAACCAACCAGAGACTCTATTGCTCTAATAAAGGAATGAGGAAGAATATAAGCAAATAAAAAACAAGGGAAATAAGATAAAATACAAAATGGGATATTAAATACAAGTCTAAATGGACAGTAATAATAATAAATGCTAATGGTTTAAATTCACCTCTTAAAAGATGGTTCGTTGCAAATAGGATTTAAAAATCCAGTTATCTGCTGTTTATGAGAAATATGTCTAAACATGACCATAAGAAGACACAACAACTACAGTTCCTTGAAGTTGATACGACAAGCAAACAGAAAGGACATTGTTGGGAGGGAGGGAGGAAAGGGGGGAGGGAGGCAGGTTTTGATAATGGGCCACAATAATCAACCACATTGTATATCGACAAAATAAAATTAAAAAAAAAGAAAAGAAAATACTGGAATGGGAAAACATACGCAGGCAAAGATGAACCTAACTAAATCTGTTTTTGTGATATTTGAAAGCAAATAGACTTTGAATCAAAAAAAGATTCTAAGGTAAAACAATGGCATAATTCACTAGAAATATATAACAATTCTGAATGTATATATACTGAAAAACACATAATGACTTGGAAGATGTATAAAGCAAAAATCAAAGTATTAAAGTTGAAACTGACAAGTTATCAATTGTACTGGGAGACTTTGAAATAACTTTAGAAAAAGATAGATTGCATATAGAATGCTACACACTGCAAATAGGGGAAACAAATTATTTTCAAACACCCACAGAATAGTTTTTAAATTTAGTTTTACATTTATATACGGTAAAATTTGTTTTTCCTGTGTAGAGTTCTATGAATTTTGCCATTTGAACACTGTAGTATATACACAACCACAACCAAGATGCAGAACAGTTCCATCACTCCAGAAAAAATTCCCTCCTTCTACACCTTGTAGTCAAATGTTTCTCCCACTGTTAATGTCTGGCAACCACTGATTGGTTCTCCATCCTTACAGTTTTGCCTTTTCTAGAAATTAATATATATTGAATCATTTAGTACATAGCCTTCAGAGAACGGCTTCTTCCTCTTAGCATAATGGATTTGCGATTCATCAATTTCTTGCATGTAGCAATAGTTCACTCTTCTTTATTGCTGACTAGTATTTCATTGTATGGATGTACCATAATTTATTTATCTATTCTCCAGGTGAGGGACATTTGTGTTGTTTTTGGTTTCTGATCACCGTAATAAAGTTATTTTAAAATTATTGTAGTATTTTTGTGACTATAGTTTTTCATTTCACTTGGGTAAATACCAAAGTGTGAGATAGCTGGGTTGAGTGTTAAGTGTATGTTTAACTTTATAAGGCATTCTTTTCTTTAAAAAAAAATTTTTTTTTGTGAGGGTGGGTAATACCAAATTTTTTTGTTTGAAGTAATTGTACCAATGAAAGAACTTAAGTGGGTGTTTTGGTACAACTTATAGAAAAGGTAAAGGAAACACCAACATGCATGCACTGCCTTAGTAACCAGGGAAGTCACCCCATGGATATGGGGAAGTTATCCTAAAGTTTAGTTATTCTTATCACTGTCTCCCAGGGTATGCTTGTCAAAGAGGTATTCTGCTCTGCCAGATTTGGGGGCTCCCATCTTTCACTTGGTTATGTGGTCACCCAATTCTTTGATGGATTTCACCTGCTCATTCAGGTAATGTATCTCAATGAGTCACACAAGTGAGTATTGTCATTTTTGACAGTGACCAGTTTGTGCAGTTCCAGTAGTGACTGATTCACACTTTCTTCCAAGCGTACCCCACACTGAACTGCATTCAGCTCACTCCCCAGGTGTCATGGTCTGGTTTCCTGATATCCTGAAGAAAGATTGACCACCTCTTTGTTTCTACAGCTTCATCAGTTTCTTACCCTGTTCCCTCTCCTCATGAGATTCATGAACAAAGTATTTGAAAAGCAAAGTTCGTCAAAGCCACATCATTGTGGTTGTAGTAGAAAGACATGGACAAGTAGACATAGAATGCTAG
>NW_007726972.1:12350-13848 GCF_000696425.1 Galeopterus variegatus
TCAAAGCCACATCATTGTGGTTGTAGTAGAAAGACATGGACAAGTAGACATAGAATGCTAGAGTTCTAGGTTGATGTGGTTGATGGTGGCCTCTTAGTCCTGGCAGTCAGAGGGCAGTATCAGGAGGTGGCCAAGGACTGACTCTGAGTGGTTGGCTGGGACTGGGTACAAGCACTGGTTCCATCCAAGCACTTTTGGGGCAGAAAACTGCAGTGACTCTCCTCAAAGAAGGTCTGGTCTATATGGCCTTGTTTTTTAGAGTGGCTGTGCCGCTTTCCATTCCCCTGGCTACATATGAGGGTTCCTATGGCTTTGCATTTTTGCTAGCATTTGGCAGTGCCGGCTTTTTTGTTTTTGGTTTTCTTTTATAGGCATTCTAATAGATGTATAGTAGTATGTCATCATGATTTTAATTTTCGCATTGTCTTTTCTGTATACTACTGGATTCAATTTGTTGAGAATCTTTTATGTTTATGTTCATGAGATATAGTGCTCTGTAGTTTCTTTTTTTCTTGTAATATCTTTGGTTGTTTTCAGTATTAAGGTAATCTTGGTCTCATGACATGAGTCAGAACATGAAGTGGGAAATGTCTCTACCCTGCCTCCCCCATGTCCTCCCCCTTCTGTTTCTGTAAGAGATTATGTAAAATTGTTATTATTTATTTGTTAAATATTTGGTGGAATTTGCCGGTGAAACCATCTAGGCCTAGAAGTTTTGCTTCTTTGTTCGGAGGTTTTTAAACTAAAAATTCAATTTTCTAATAAACATAGAAACAGACTATTTTTTATTGAGTGAGTTTTGGTAATTTGTGCCCTTCAAGCAAGTGATCTATTTTATTTAAGCTGTTGAAATCATGGGCATAGAGTTGTCTGTACTAGTTCCTTATTATCCTTTTGATATCTGTGGTGTCTGTAGAAATATCCCCTCTTTTATTCCTTATTTTGTTAATTTGTGTTTTCATTTAACTCAAAATATTTTGCAGGTTCCCATGAGACTTTTTGTTTGTCCCTTGGGTTATTTAATTTTCAAATATTTTAGTACTTTACAGATATTTTTCTGTTACTGATGTTTAGAGAACATAAATTATATGATATGAATTCTTTTAAATTTGTTAAGGTTTGTTTTATGGTCTATGTTGGTGAATGTTCCACATGTACTTGAAAAGAATGTATATTCTGTTATTATGGGTGGAGTGTTCTATAAACGTCAATTAGGTCAATTTGGTTAATAGTGTTGTTTAGGTCTTCTATGTCCTTGCTCTCTCTACTTGCTCTATCATATGTATTGTATGTACATACATTGAAACCTTCTCAGAAAATATCATAAATTTTGGCTTTAAAAGTCAGATATACTTTTATTCTAATAAACTGAGAAGAGAAAAATAGCAAATTATATTTATTCAGATACTTACTACTTCTCTTCCTTTTTCCTCATTTCTAAAATTACAAATTACCCTCTAGTCCTTTCCCTTAAGTCCTTTCCTTGGGTTTAAACTGT
>NW_007726972.1:14416-17041 GCF_000696425.1 Galeopterus variegatus
CTAAAATTACAAATTACCCTCTAGTCCTTTCCCTTAAGTCCTTTCCTTGGGTTTAAACTGTTATGGGTTTTCTGAGCTTCTTTGATTTTTTTAAATATATATTTGTTTTTCAGCAAACATGGGAGTTTTTTACCCGCCATGTCTTCAAATAATTTTTCTGTACCAACCTCTTTTTCCTTTCCTTCATTGACTTCAATGACACAAATAATAGGTCCTTTGATATTATTATCATACTTTCCAGAGACACTAGAGGCTCTGGTCATTTTTGTTTTCAATCTTTTTCTCTCTGGTATTTACACTGGATAATTTTAATGATCTAATTTTAAGTTCACTGACTTTTCCCTCAGTCAACTCCATTCTTTTATTGAGCCTATCTACAGAATTAAAAATTTTAGGTATTGTGTTTTTCAGTTTTTAAATTTCCATTTTTTTCCTTTCTTTTTCTAATAGTTTCTATTTCCCTGTTAGGAAACTTATTTATTTTCATTCATTTCAAGAGTCTTCACCTTTACTTCATGGAGAATGGTTGTAATGGCTACTTCAAAATCTTTATTCCAACATCTGGGCCGTCTTGGATTTGTCATCTGTTCATTGTTGTTTCCCTGAAAGCTGATCCAATTCTCTTGGTTATTTTTATGTTGAGCAATTTTGGATTGTATTCTCAAAGTTTTGACTTATGTATTGTGAGACTCTACATCTTGTTAAAATCCACTGAAGAAGGTCAAATTTTTTGTTTACTAGTCAATCAACCCAGTTAGGTTCAGACCACAAGTTCTATATTGCCTTTTGTGGTTAGTGGTTCCAATGTCAGTTCAGGTTTTAAGCCTTAACTATATTATCTGAGACAGTGGGAGATTAGGGTGGGACTTTGGAGCTGGTTCACTATCAATTCTCAAAGTCTTCGCTATGCTTCTTTGGATGTATTTCATCCAGACAGAGTCTTAGGATGAGCCTGGGAATTCCCTTCTTCATTTCTCTTTTTTTTAGAATTTTCCCTCACTATATCTGGCTCCCAGGAACTTCTTTCCCCAGTTCCTCTGCCAAGAAAGAGAGTTTTCTCTCCAAGTTGTCTCCCACTATTGTACAGTTTTGGATACTTTCTGTGGGAGAAGTAGTGAAAGAAAAGATAGAAAGTAAAAATGCATTCCTCCCACATTCTTTACAAACAGAGGCCCATTTTCTTGGTTCCTCTATCCAGAGAGATGGGTATCTCAGAGTTTTATAAGCCTACATCTCTGCTGTCACCTCCACAGGCACTGAAGCTGCCCTGGGGCTGAGTTAGGAAACAAAAAAGAAAGAAAATAAACTGCAATTTTACCAGTCTCTGACTCTCAGGAGCCCTGTTTCTCAATCTGTTCGGAAAAAAATTGTTTTTTTCCTCAAAGTTTTTACTGTCTGTTCCTGTTGCAGAGTTCTCTAATTTGGCCTATCCTTAAGTCAAAGCCAGAAGATTTTGGAGGAGAAGAATCTCAGGAAACTCACCATTGGCATACTGGTCATTTGTCAAATTTTCTCTTCTCTCCTAAATCTTCTTGTTATTATTTACTTTTCAGAGTCCTCATATACTGTAGTTGTACTAGCATTTTGCCCAGAATTTTAAATTGTAATCACTGAGAGAGAAAGACTCTAGCAGGCTTACTTTATCTTGACTAGGAACAGAAGTCGATCCATAGAATATGTTTAAAAATTCTTCATGTACTTGGCCACAAAGAAAGTCTATAAAAGTAGTTGGTAACAAATAAACCATGTGCTCTGAGAATAATATGATAAAATTAGAAAATAATACAAAACACTCACTTCCAAATGTTTGTAGCTTAAAGAAGAAATCATATTGAAAATTACGAACTATTTAGATCTGAAAAACAATAAAGCACAACTGATATACTAAAGCAAAAATGATGTTACAGGGAAAATTTTAATCTTAAGTGTCTCTATTAAGAAAAAAGATTGGAAATTTATTAGCTAAATGTTAAACTCAAGAATGTTAACTGCAGAAGTTAGAAAAATCCTAAATCTTAAGAAAGCAGAAAAGAGTAATAATGATAATAACAGAAATAAATGAATCTAGAAAACCATGAAGCAATAAAGAGAATGAGCATAGTACAAAGTTTATTCTTTGAAAGATTAAAAAGTTACACAAACCTCTAGCAACTATAATTTAGAGAAAGCAGAGGTAATCTACATTTTCATATTAAATTATTCTTCCATAATAATTTAATATGAAAATGTAGATTATATGGACAATTTTCTAGAGAAATATAANTTTACATTATATTTAAAAAATCTTAATATATTACTACATTAACAGATAAAAAGAGAAAAAAATATGATCGATTTAATAGATGGAGAAACTCATGCACTTAAGGCAGCTCTCATTCTTGATGAAAACTCTTTATAACTGGGAATAGAAAGGAGGTATACCTTTCAAAGTGTACCTTCCAAAAACCTATAGCAAACAGTATTAATTATGAAACTTTACACTATCTCTGTTAAAATTGTGAGCTAGAAAAGAATTTTATAGAAGATTGTAACTGGCACAATAAGACAATGAAAATAAGTAAAAGGAATCAGAATTGGAAAGGAAGAAACTAAATTTTTAATATTTGCAGATGATGTAATAATATA
>NW_007726972.1:17321-20078 GCF_000696425.1 Galeopterus variegatus
AAATTCATAACAGGAAAAAAACCTGGAAGGTGCCTATATCTTTACTGGAGAGCATAAGAGAGTGCTGAAAAATTGGATGTTAATTGGTGGAAGGACTTAATACTGTTAGGAAATAAATTCTCTCCTAATTAATTTATAAATCCTACACAATGTCAATTAAGCTGATACTAAAATTCCTACGTAACATAAAAAGACCAGTAAAATCTAAGACTCTTTTGAAGAAGAAATGAGAGGAAATTCTTTGCAGATAAAAAGACAAATTATAAAATTATAAGTATTCAGTTATCTTATTATCTGTATAGGGCTAGACAAATCAACTGATGGAAAGGAATAAAGAACCCAGAAAAAGACTTACACATATGTAAAAACTCAGTAGTGGTGTCATTACTAGTTAGGCGTGACAAAACAAAGTTTTTAATAAATGGTTCTGGGTAAAGTTAATTATACTTATTTAAAAATTTGCAATTCATGTCACATTAAAACAAAATCTCAAATAGTTCAAAGACACAAATGTGAGAAAAAATTCTTTAAAACTTTTGGAAGAAAATATAGTAGAACACCTTTTTTAAAACAGGACCATAATAAGCACAAAGCTCAAAGGAAATCATTGATAACCTTGACACTTTTAAAATGCAAAGCTCTGTGCTACAAGATACCCCAAAGAAAGTTAATAAAAAAAAAATCTGAGAGATGCCATTTACAACATATATAATGACAAATATTGATATTATAGTAAAAAAAGTATTCTGAAAATAAGTAAGAATAAGACAAATTACCTAATTGAAAATTGGGTAAATAGTATAACTGAAAATTCTATGAAGAGGAAGCTAGAGTGGCAGATGACTGAAGAAACCTTTAATCTGAATAGTTGAGGGGGAATGCTCATGCGTTGGAAAATGAAGTACCGCTTTACATCCACCACTGGCAGACCACTGACAATTAAAACCTCTGACAATCCACGGCTTTTGGAGGTGTGAATAACAAACTCTCACACCCTGTTGATGGATGGTGGTGCAAATTGGTCAACCACTTTGGAAAATACTTAGATAATAAGAAGCAAAGTGGACTATTCCACTTCTAGGTATACGCTCTAGAGAAACTCTTGTATGTGTACATGAGAAGACGTGTACAAGATTATTCCTTGTAGCCCTATTGTTAAAAGAAAAAAATTGGGAAACCATGTAAATATGTTTTGATAAAGAAATGATTAATAAAATTAGTATATTTATTTAATAGACTACTGTCCAGCAATTAAAGTAAATGATCTAGGTCTACATGAGTCACATATGGTACATTTTGAAAGCATATAAGGCTAAATTAAAAATTAAGCCACAAATAAATATTTATACAAATTTTAAAAAATGTAAAATTATGCCTTTTTCTATTTTAAATGTTTTTATTCTATCTTCACACTTGATTAATATATTTTAAAATTTATTTATTAAATATTATTTTTTTTTACATTCTAAGATGTTTTGGAGCAGTTGTGGGGAGGAGGAGAGGGGAGGAGGGAGGGAAATAGGATGGGAGGAGGAAGAATAAGGGGTGAAGTCAAGGCCAGTGGCACCCCCTCGTTCTGGCAGGGGAGACCAGGTGGCTCGGTCATTGCCGGGCTGGATGCAGATGTCAGGGGGGTGTGGCTGAAGCCCTCAGCCCCCCACTGCCTTGGCTCAGGACCTCAGGGTGCTTCCTGTGGTGGCTTGGTGGTCATCTCCGGGCTGGTTGTGGATGTCGAGGGGGTGTAGCAGAGGCCCTCAGACCCCAACTGACCCAGTTCAGGAGCCCAGGGCACTTCCAGAGGCAGCTTGGTGGTTGTCACTGGTTTGGTTGAGAATGTCAGGGGTGCATAGCTGAATCCCTTGGCCCCCCACAGCCTCAGATCAGGATTCTGGGGCACTTTCAGCGGCAGTCTGGTGGTCATTGCTGGGCTGGGTACAGTCATGGGGGGACAAGGCTGAGGCCCATAGCCCTTCCCTCCCTGGCTTGGGAGCCCGGGGGGCTTCCAGTCCTTCTTGGTTTTATAGTTATTCTTTGGTGTTGTTAGATAATTACTTGTTAATATCAAACTTTGTTTCTGATCTATGGATATTTTGCTTTTTCTTTTACTTCTGTGTTGGGTTATTTACTGTTTTCACCAATTAAACTCTGCACTGGAACTAATTTGTTGTCCTATGCTTACTTCTAAAATGCAGGCACTTCCTGTGGGGATCAGCACTTGAACCCTATTGTTGAGCTACATTGCTCCTTTGCTGCTGATTCTCTGGGAAAGACTTTTTGTGTAGCTCAGGTTTAAATTTTTGAACTTTAGTACACACTTCTGGGTCTTGTAAGATCCAGTACACCTGGGTTATGTGGAAACTTTGGTGGGCCTGAGTCTTTTTGGCAAACTGCATCCCCTGCAGTTCTATGTTCCTGACCAGTCTCCACTGAGTGGTCTTGTGCTGATTGGAGGGCAGATCAACTGTCCATGCTGTGCCTCAGTGTTCCCCAAGTGGGTCCGTCTCCCCCACTGCCCACACTCTGAACACTTCCCATGGGATGGGCCATGCACCAGTCTTTTGAGATGACTCACCAGCCTCTGAGTGGCTCCTTTTTTTTCAGTTGTCTGGGCTTCTCACTCCTATGTGGGTCTAAGGGAACCCTGTTAGTGGTCTTGCTGGCCTGGGGTCCACCAAGGCCCTCTTCTCCCCTGCCGCCTCCAAGCAACTTCATATGAAGGACATAGCTGTGGCTTTTGTCAGCTCCTGCTTGGAGCAC
>NW_007726972.1:20714-27019 GCF_000696425.1 Galeopterus variegatus
CAGCCTCTGAGTGGCTCCTTTTTTTTCAGTTGTCTGGGCTTCTCACTCCTATGTGGGTCTATCAACCCTGTTAGTGGTCTTGCTGGCCTGGGGTCCACCAAGGCCCTCTTCTCCCCTGCCACCTCCAAGCAACTTCATATGAAGGACATAGCTGTGGCTTTTGTCAGCTCCTGCTTGGAGCACTCAGCAGCTCCAGCCTTGAAGTGGCCGGGGCTCAAAATGGTGGGGCAGTCCTTTCTTTCTCTCATCGTAGCTTCTCCTGCCTTCATGCCCTCTGTAGGTCTCTCCTCTATGCTATAATTTTGATGAATGTATACATATGTGGTAAAAATAATAAAATTCAAGATAGGAAGGACATACATTCTGTGACGATATTGTTTATCTCTGGCGAGGGAGGGAGACAGGTAGAAGGAGAGGGGAATTCAGATAAAGAAAACTGGGGGCTTTCTCTGTATCTGCCAGTTTTCTTTCCTTTGCAAAAGTTCTGAAACAAAGAGAGTATCTGTATCTGCCAGTTTTCTTTCCTTTGCAAAAGTTCTGAAACAATTAAAAAAGATATTATCTGGGGATGAGTACAAACTTATTTCTAAATGTTTGAAATGTTTCAGAATGACGGGGGAAATGTAAAAATAGATTAATAAAAAGAGGTATAGCCACCTCCTATGTATTCCATGCTGAGTGAGGCACAGTTGTATTAACTGCAGTGTTGAGCAGCAGAGTTTCAAGTTTCTGCTGACTTTACATGTGAACTTGAGCTGAGCCTCACAGAGGGAATGTAAATGCTAGCGAAGTCAAAGCTAGGAGGGAGGGAGGATACTGTTACTGCTAATTATTAAAAAAAGAGAAAAGTACCTAAAGGATTTATCATACACGCTCATGTAACTATGAGCCTGTTATAGAAATTAGATACATTTTGCTTTATTTTATGCCTACTTTTTCCTTTGGGAAAGGGGGAAAGTTTTTGCAAAGTATATTTAGGTGAAAATGCTGTTCTGTTTCCTTGAAAACGACATGCTAATATATGTCATATGGAATAGTTTTATTTTCTCTTCCAGAATTTGTTTATTTGGTATAACTTAAATATATAACCCACGGGATGTATTGATGCTGAATTTAAATATTTAAATTCTCTGCTTTCTTTATATACATTTGATTTTGAAGGTTTCAAATATTAAATGCTAAATTGAGTTGACTACTAGTACATACTAACATATTCATTTCTCTCTCTCTTCAACTTGCCAAATTCCAAAACAAAAACATCCATCAATTTTTCTTTTCTTTTAAATAAAATTAAGTGACTATTTATAAAAATTAGGTATTTTTTTTACCAGAATTAGCCATTCATGTCAACTAAAAATATTTAAATGGTTTTATATGTCACCCTGCAGTGATGTATTTTAAAACTTAATATAATTCCACTGTATTACAATATTAAATAATTACTCTGGCTGTGAGAAGCAAACTTAGGGTTAGCTGGTGCAATGATTGATTTTGTGTGTCAACTTGGCTGGGCTACAGTGCTCAGTTGTTTGATCAGATATAAATCTAGATGCTGCTGTGAAGGTAATTTTTAGATGTGATTAATAGTTAAATCAGTAGACTTTGGGTAAAACAGATCATTCTCCAAAATGTGGATAGGATCGAGGCCTTAAGAGCCACAAACAAAGTTTTTCAAAGAAGGAATTTTCCTTCAATCTTCAACATAGAAATCCTGCCTGAGTTTCCAGCCAGTGGTCCTGTGGAATTTGGATTCAACTGCAACCTCAACTCTTACCTGAGTTTCCAGGCTGCTGGTCTGCCTGCGAATTTTGGACTTGCCAGCCTCTGCAATAGTGTGAGCCAGTTTCTTAAAATCTCTCTCTCTCCCCGTATCGATAGATATGAATATATCTATATAGATATCTCTCCCTCTCTATCTATGTATCCATGTATGTATTTATCTAATCTATCATCTCCATCTTATTTCTCTGGTGAACCCTGATTAATACAGTTAACTAACTTTTGCAGACACCTGGGACATATTGAGGAATAAGGACAGTTTTTATGCTACAAATAATTTAACTCCATTGACTGCACTGATTAAAAAAGAGTTGCCCATATTTGGGGTTTGAAATACACAAACAATCCCTGAAGCAGGAAGGGAAAAGAAAAACAGGGAAGTGAAGGAGGAAAAAGCAAGTCGTTGGGATGTTAGTTCCTAACCATAAATGTGGAAAAAGAGAAATAATGTTTTAATTTCTTTCAGACTGGAGGTAAAATAGTGTAGACTCCACACATAGATAATTCATTCTGTGTGTACTGAAGTAGGAGTGATAAAATAAAAAAAGCTTTCAACCCACTGGAGGAAGAAGGAGGATGTTAACAACTCCACCCTTTCCTCCTCCTTGTGTTTGAATCTTTCTTTGTGTTCTATTTTGTGATCTGGACACTTGGGAGATGATTTTTCTGGGAAGAGCAGCTATAATATTTGCAGAGGGGAGCTGAGAGGAGAGTTAAAAAATAATTGAAAATTTTAAATGGCAGAACACATGATTTACTAGGTTTTCCTACACACTTAGTTCTGCCAGTAAGTAGATGAGATCAGTTTTCTTATCTGTGAAGTAAAGGAATTGGATGTCATTTAAATGGCAGAACACATGATTTACTAGGTTTTCCTACACACTCAGTTCTGCCAGTAAGTAGATGAGATCAGTTTTCTTATCTGTGAAGTAAAGGAATTGGATGTCTTCACTAGATGATCTCTACAGTCTCTAGCAGTTTAAAAAATTCTATGAAAATGGACAATACAGGGGAAAAATAGCTCAGGTCTCTCATTCTCTGCTCATGTACAGAACAAACAGTTATAATTTGGTTTGTTATCTCCATGTGAAGAGTGGCTGTTACACAAATAAAGACTAGAAAAATAATTTATTTTATAAAACTAAATTAAAAAAACACTGCTCCTAATAGACTATGGAGACAACCAGAATATAGGTAAATACCACTGTTTACCTGTAATTTTAGCTTTTCAGATGTAAAGCAAGTTTTATATTAGGTTAAAAGAGATTCTTGCAAAATATTTAATTTTAACAGGAGAAGAAAAGTTGAGTTTCAAAACCACTTTCCATTTTCTGCTTGTACAATTTTCAAAAAGTAATTTTTAATGAGACTTAATTTCTTCATTTTTAAAGTTGAAATAACAACTATTTAGGTGGTTATAAAGATTAAATGGAGGATTGTATGTGAAAGTCCCTAACATGTCCAATGTTGAACTCTTCCCTTCCAAGTGTCTTCTTCCTTCCTTCTTATGTATTACCCATCTTGATGATCTGTGAATTTTTCTCTGTTGCCAAGCTAGAAAGCTGGGAGTTACCCTCAATCAATATTTTTCAAATGTGGTAATATCAATTCATGCAGTGAAAATAGAAACAATAGTATATAAAAAATAGTACAGATCATTGCACATAGTAAAGTATTATTTCATAAAACTTTTGCATCATTAAGGTGTATATTTGTGTGTGTGGAGGCACGGGGGATGGGGTCTTCTGATATGGAATGCATTTCTTAATGTGGGTTACCATAAAAAATGTCTGAGAACCACTATCCTATGGTATGCCACCTCTCTCCTAAGTGCAATTGTTTTCCAGCTTATCAGTTTTATCTTCTAAAAAGCCTTCTGATCCGTATTCCTTTTTATTTTCTGCCATCACCTTAATGTAAGCCTTAGTCGTTTCAATTTCCTTGTCATCAAACTTTTCTACACTCCACACTGCTGCACGAGGTCTTTCTAAAATGTATGTCTAAACAGGTTAACCCTACGAACAGATACTATTTTTAGGAAGAGAAGTCAATGTTTAATCACCATCACACGAATTGGGGGTATTTTAAATATATAGTTGTAAAATAAACGAATACCTCTAACACGTCTTGGATCCCCCTCATGCCTTGTCAGCCTCAGATTGGATTCTAGCCTCTGCCTCGGGAACATTAGTTCCTTGCGGGATTCTGCACCTCACTTTGCAGTGATGATGTCTCATCTCTAGTGTGCGTCCTTTGCTAACTCTCTAGCTGGCTTAGTCCGGGGCAGTAGAGCAGAAGCATGATTCTTTAAAACTTTGTCAGTTCACTTCCCCCCGCAGTCTAAACCTCTCCCCATCTCTGCTTGTTGGCTCTAGTCCAACTCCTCACGCTGGTATACAAGCCCCTACATGGTTGGCTCTCCATGGCCTTATCCCACATATCAGCTCATCCTTCCCTCTCCCTTGATCACTGTCCCTCTGTTGCAGATATTGTCTCTGTATTATTATTATTGTTTTAAATTGAGAATTGAAAAGAACACATCTGACAGGATAAAATTCTCTGGGAAGAGAGAAGTTGAGTCTTGGTTACTCTTGTGACTTTTCCCAGTCAATGGATAGGGTTGGGCTTGCTCAGTGAATCAGGATTTAGTCAACTGATTGAGTATATGTTCAACCCACCAAGACTGAGACAGGTTGTCTCAAGGTATCCTCATGGGTGCCCTCCCAAACATGTCTGATAACAAGCTAATTATTGCAAACCACATGTCTTATCGGATAGGAGTCCATTGTCAATCAAGTTATTATAGAAAGTGGTTGAAGGCTGAAGAATAGAATAGTGGCTGAGGGAAAATTAAGATCAGAACTCAAAGAGGAGTAAAATATTTACTTATGACCCTAGATTGGGAGTACAAAATCTCATCAATTCAGACAATTAAATGTTATAAAAAAGGTCATAATAACTTAGCCCATCTGAGGTAACAAATATGCTCCCTGTTATGGTTTGAATGTTTGTGTCTCCTCCAAAATTCATGTTGAAACTTAGTCCCCAATGCAACAATATTAAGAGGTGGGGCCTTTGGAAAGTGATTAGGTAACAAAGGCTCTGCCCTTATGAATGGATTAGTGCTTTTATAAAAGGGATAGAGGGAACTAATTATCCCCATTTTGCCCTTCCGTCTCTTCTGCCGTTTAAGGACAACAGGCTCCGTCTTGGAAGCAGAGACACTCACCAGACACTGAACCTGCTGGTGACTTGATATTGAATTTCTCAGCCTCCAGAACAGTGAGAAATAAATTTCTATTTATAAAATACCCAGTTTCAGGTATTTTGTTATAGCAGCTCAAACTAAGACACTCACCTTGGTTAGGTAAGCTTAAACACTTAAGATTGGGGAAAAAAAGGTAAATATTTGGTAAAGTAAAATAATCTCATAAAATTAATATTTTGTTATTTGCATTTTTAATCATCATCATAAATGCAAGTTTATGCTGATTAAAATATATAAAATATTTGAAATAATATGATAGATAAGAAACATAGACATATTGGCTCTGTCAAGGCTTTAATTTGAAATGTGTAGAAGAATTTTATTTGTATATTTAGCAAAACTGATTTACATTTATATCTAGTTCATTACATTTGCAGAAGTTGGCTAAATACATAGAAGTAATTTGCTAGTCATTTGTATTAGTTCTCTAGGCCCGCTGTAATAAAAGTAACACAGATTGGGTATCTTAAACAATAGAAGTTCATTGTTTCCACAGTTCTGGAGGCTGAGATTCTAAAATCAAGGTGTCAGCCAGATTGGTTCCTTCTGAGGGCTGAAATGGAAAATCTGCCCCATTCCTTTCTCCTAACTTCTGGTGGTTTTCTGGCAATTTTTGTCATTCCTTGTGTTGTACAAGCGTCGTCCTGATCTCTGCTTTCATCTTCACATTGTCTGTGTTCAAATTTTCCCTTGTTATAAGGACACCAGTCATATTTTATTAGGGAACTGCTTTCCTCCAGTATGATCTCATCTTAACTAATTACATCTGCAATGACCCTATTTCTAGATAAGGTCACATTCTAAGGTACCAGGTGTAAGGACTTCAACATGTAACTTTTGGGGAACACAATTAAACCCATAATAGCAGTTAAGTGCAACTTATCAGGAGTTTGAAGTAATGAAGAATATCAGCTACATGAAATTTTAAAAATGACCAAGTAAAACTTGCCATTATTATCTTCAAAAGTTTTGATGTTCTAATTTGCATTGACATAAAGAATTAAGATATTTAGATTAAAGATTTTAAATTTAATTTGTTTTTTAAATTTATTTATTTTATTTTTAAATTATTTTTCGTTTTATCATTACACAATATGAACATTTTTTGCGGCCCTTTACCAATTTCTCCCTAACCCCCAAATTTTAAATTTAATTTGTTTTTTAAATTTATTTATTTTATTTTTAAATTATTTTTCATTTTATCATTACACAATATGAACATTTTTTGCGGCCCTTTACCAATTTCTCCCTAACCCCC
>NW_007726972.1:28148-30372 GCF_000696425.1 Galeopterus variegatus
ATATGGTGAGAGGTACAGCTCTAGTTTGTCTTCTACATATGGATGTCCAATTTTCCCAGCATTATTTATTGAAGAGTCTACCCTTTCCCCAATGTGTGCTCCTGTTGCCTTTGTCACATATCTGTTGACTGTAAGTATGTGAGTTGATTTCTGGGTTCTCTATTCTGTTCCAGTGGTCTGAGTGTCTGTTTTTATACCAGTACCACACTGTTTTGGTTACTATAGCTTTGTAGTATAACATGAAGTCAGGTAGTGTAATGCCTTTTTGTTGTTGTTGCTGTTGTTCAGGATTGTTTGGCTGTTTGGGGTCTTTTGTTGTTCCATGTCAATTTTAGGATTTTTTTTTTCTATTTCTGTGAAGAATGTTTTTGGTATTTTGATAGGGATTGCATTGGATCTACATATTACTTTGGGTAGTATGGACATTTACACAATGTTAATTTTTGTAATCCAAGAGTATGGAATGTCTTTCATCTTTTTGTGTCCTCTTTAATTTCTTTCAGCAGTTATTTGTAGTTCTTGTTGTAGAGGTCTTTCATCTCCTTGGTTAAATTTATTTCTAGGTGTTTTATTTTTTTGGTGACTACTGCAAATGTGCTTGCTTTCTTGTCAGGTTTTGTTATCAGGTTGATGCTGGCCTCATAGAATTAGTTTGGGAGAATGGCTTCTGTTTCAAATTTTGAGAATAGTTTGAAGATAATTGATATTAATTCTTCTTTAAATGTCTGGTAGAAATCAGCTGTAAAGCCATCCAGTCTTGAGTTATTCTTTATTGGGAGACTACTGACTACTGCTTCAATCTTGCTGCTTGTTAGTGGTCTGTTCAGGTTTTCTATGTCTTCTTGATTCTGTCTTGGTAGTTTGTATGTATCCAACATTTTATCAACTTCCTCCAAGTTTTCAACGTTGTTTATAATAGTCTCTAATGATTCTTTTTATTTCTGTGGTATTGGTTGTAATGTCTCCTTTTTCATTTCTGATTTTTGTTATTTGGTCTTTTTTTAGTTAGCCTAGCTAATGGTTTGTCTATTTTATTTATCTTCTCAAAAAACCAACTTTTTGTTTCATTGATCTTTTGTATCATTTTTGAGGTCTTTATTTTATTTAGTTCTACTCTGATCTTAATTATTTCTTTCCATATACTAATTTTGGGATTGGATGGTTTTTGTTTTTCTAGTTCTTTGAGGTATAGTTTTAGGTTGTTTTTTGAAGTCTTTCTTTTCTTTTGATGTAAGCATTTATTGCAATAAACTTCCCTCTTAGTACTACTTTTGCAGTATCCCACAGGTTCTAGTATGATGTGTCTTTATTTTTGCTATTTTCAAGAAATTTTTTGATTTCCTATTAATTTCTTCTTTGACCTGTAGGTTGTTCAGGGGCATGTTGTTTAATTTCCACGTATCTGTACAGTTTCCAGAGTTTCTCTTGTTATTGATTTCTAGTTTTATTCTGTTGTGGTCTGAAAAGATACTTGAAATGATCTCAATTTTAAAAAATTTGTTGAGACTTGATTTGTGACCTAACATGTTGTCTATCCTGAGAAATGTTCCATNAAATTCAGTATTTTTTTCCATACTGGCTGTACTAATTTACAGTCCCACCAATAGTGTAGGAGGGTTTCTCTTTCTCCACATTTTAGCCAGAATTTATTATTTGTCTTTGATACTGGCCGGTTTAACTGGAGTGAGATGATATCTCAACGTGGTTTTGATTTCCATGTCCCTGATGCTTAGTGATATTGAACATTTTTTCATATTTTTGTTGGCTATTTGTATATCTTCCTTTTAGAAATGCCTATTCAGCTCCTTTGCCCATTTATTAATTGGGTTACTTGTTTTTTTAATATTAAATTGTTTGAGTTCCTTGTATATTCTGGATATTAATCCCTTGTCAGATGCATAATTTGTGAATATTTTCTCCCATTCTACAGGTTGCCTTTCACTCTATTAACTGTTTCTTTTGCTGTGCAGAAGCTTTTTAGTTTGATATAATCCCAAAATATTTGTCTATGTTTTCTTTTGTTGCCTGTGCTTTTAGGGTTTTATTCACAAAGTCTTTGCCAAGTCCTACTTCCTGAAGTGTTTCCCCTGTTTTATTTTAGTAATTTTATAATTTTGGGTCTTATATGTATAAGTCTTTAATCCATTTTGTGTTAATTTAGGTATATGGTGAGAGGTACAGCTCTAGTTTGTCTTCTACATATGGATGTCCAATTTTCCCAGCA
>NW_007726972.1:32212-36754 GCF_000696425.1 Galeopterus variegatus
AAAAATTTGTTGAGACTTGATTTGTGACCTAACATGTTGTCTATCCTGAGAAATGTTCCATGTGATGATGAGAAAATGTATATTTTGTAGTTGTTGGATGAAATGTTCTATAGATATCTGCCAGGTCCAGTTGGTCTAAAGAGAAGTTTAAATCCTGTGTTTTTCTGTTGATTTGTTGTGTAGATGATCTGTGCAGTGCTGAGAGAGGGGTTTTTAGTCCCCTACTATTATCATACTGGGGATCTATCTCTTTTTTATGCCTAAGAGTTTTAGCTTTCTTTATCTCAGTATTCCAATGTTGGGTGCATATATATTCCTGATTGCTATGTATACTTGCTGGATAGATGTCTTTATCATTATATACTGGCTTTTTTGTCTGTTTTTATGATTTTTGGTTTAAAGTCTATTTTATCTGATATAAGAATAGCTGCCCTTCCTCATTTTTGGTTTCCATTTCCATAGTATATCTTTTTCTGTCCCTTCACTATTTCTCTGTGTGTGCCTTTACAAGTGAGGTAAGTCTCTTGAAGATAACATATAGTTGGGTCTAGCTTTTTAATCCAGTCAGCCAGTCTGTATCTTTTGAGTGGGGAATATAATACATTTACATTTACAGTTGCTATTGAAAGGTATTGTCTTACTCCTGGCATTTTGTTGATTTTTGTTTGGTTGTTTTAAATAGCTTTTGTTCCTTTCTTCCCCTTTTGTTATTTGTTTTTGTTTATTGTTTTTTGAGGTGGTAAGATTTAGTTTTTTTCTCCTTCTCATTTGCATTTTTGTTCTACCAGGGGTTTCATTCTTTTTTGTGTTTTCATGGTAATGACTATTGTTTTTCAGATTTTGGATGCAGAACTCCCTTGAGGATTTCTTGCAGGGCTGATCATGTGATTGTGAACTCCTGCAGTTTTTATTTGTCTGGAAAATATAATATTTCTCCCTTGTTTCTGAGGGATAGCCTTTCTGTAATAGTATTCCTGGCTGGCAGTTTTTCTCTTTCAGTATTTTGAATATATCATCCCATTTTCTTCTGGTATGTAGAGCCTCTCTTGAGAAGTCTGCTGTAGTCTGATAGACTGATCTGATTAAAATCATATTCCTAGGTTTATTCTCAATGTTATACCATTAGCACTTTTAAGTGCATATTGTATCTATTCAATAGAAAATGCATTTATGCTTGTTTTAGTACCATACTAAAACTTAATTTATTGCCTTCTTTATTCATTTAAAAATATATATGACTTCAGCAATTAACGCAATATTCTCACACTTGAAAAGATATAACCATCAGAATAATGAATTGAATTTTCAAAAGAAAAGAAGAGAACTGAGGTTACTAGAGGTGGGAAAGGGAGGAATTGGTAACGGGCCATGAAAAACAATTATGTTGTATAATGGTGAATATACTAATTATCCTGATTTGAAAACCACATATTGCCCACAGGTATTGGTATTAATCTCTGTACCCAACAGATATGTATAATCAACTATGTTACAATAAAAAAGAAAAAAAACCCTGCCCTTTACCTTTGATGTTATTTGCAATAACAGAAGAAAATTAAATACCATAACCAAACAAGTAAAAAAAAATGGTAACATTAAATATATTCTTTCAAACCTTTTCATGTTTAGCATTGGATATTGTGTTAGTCTGTTTCTGTTGCTTTTAATAGAAATACCTGAAAATGGGCAATTTGTAAAGAAACAAAATATATTACCTACAGTTTCAAAGGCTGGGAAGTCCAAAGTCCAGGGAGCACATCTGTTGAGGGCCTTGTTGGTGAGTGGTGACTCTTCACAGCAAAGCAGGGTGTCACATTGTTAAATACCTGAGCAAGAGAGAGCTAACTCTTCACTTGCTCTTCTTTCAAAGCCCTCAGAACCACAGCAATTACTACCCACCCACTAAATCATCAATGGATTAATCCATTCACGAGTGTACAGTCCTCACAATGTAATCATCTCTTAAGGCCTTACCTTTCAAATACCATAATTGGATTTACTACCTTCTTAACTCTGTTACAGAGGGAATTAAGTTTCAGTGAATTTGGGAGGACATTCAATCCACAGCAGATATACTTTAAAAAATATTAGTACTGAATATAGCTTTTAAAACCTTCTGACATACTCCTCTCTGGTACGTAAGTGTGTATGGAATGAGGTAGGATGGCCACCCTCTTTTTCTCTATCTCTTCTTTCAGGTTGAAAAATCACTGAAGTTGTTTAAATTGTTGGCTATATTGTTATGGCAGCATAGGCTTATTTTTATTTTATGTGGTTGGAATGTAAGAGATTTCCCTTACTTGGGGGAAATAAGCATAGGGTCGAAGGGAAAATATGTCAGTCTGAGTTGTTGGTTTGAGGAACCATGAAGGCTTGTGTATGTCAGAATCAGTATTACAGTAGTTATGGATACAGGGAGAGCACTGTGAGCTCTGGCCTGGGGGAGCCCTGAAACCAGAAGGAAAAACACAGAAGCAGAGGGCTAAAGCATTTTGATTTAGGTGCATGTAAATATACGATTTTGTTTAGAGTCGACCACAATAATTATAACAACATGTAAAAAAAACAAAATGACTTCTATGGGAAGGAAGTTTTGACAGATTTTGTAAATTCTGGTGTTTTTTTAGACTACTTTCTTTGTTTTTACCTTCTATTGCATTCTGTGTTTTACTCAGTAAGATTTACTGTATAATGTGTCCCTAACCTGTAATTAGTATTTGCTCAGCAAACTATATTCTTGCAGTTTAGGTTGGAGAAGTAATTCAGGGAAGTTGAGACAGTTCGATAATTTTTCAAAGTTTATTTTAAATCATTGCACAGCAAGGCAAAAAAAAAAAATCGTTTGAAAAATAAACTTGGTCTTTCTCAGTCCTTCCTGATCTCAATCCATCCTTCAAGAAAAGTTTTAATTCTTATTTTAGGGCTCTTATTTCTAGAATTTTTAAGCCTAAGATTCAATTCTAAGATATTTGAAACTTGTAAATAAAAATATAGTTTGATTCAGGGTTAGGATGAATAATTCTGGGTCATAGATAGCTATTTATGTAATACCTCAGTGGAATCCTAAAGATGATAATGAAGATATTGATCAATTATCTTCATAATAATTGGGAATTATTAGGACTAAAGGTATAAAAGATTCTAAAAATTCATAGATTAAAATAAGAAATCATAGGAAGACCATAAATAAAAATTTCATTATCAGAAAGTCAGCTACTGTCTGAGGCAGAAATGATGTGTATTTGAATCTTACTAGAGCAACCTTATCGATTATAATTATCCCGATTTAACAGAGGCCTGAGGCCTAGAAAAATGATAGAATATTACAGAAGCATATCATAGAATATTACAGAAGATTAAGGGCAAACTCAGAGTTTGAATTCACTTCTCATTTCAAAGCCCCATTCTCTCCAATACACCATGCTCTCTCCCAGAGGCAATATTAAAAATGAGAAAATATTGTTCCTCATTCCCTTGATATACTGAGTGACCATTTGTTTAATAAGAGAAGAAAGCCAAAATAAACACAATAAAGATTTCTTTCTTTGTTTTGTCAGCTGATATAAAGTTTTGATTTTAAAACTAAAAATGAAGTTTCCATTAAAAAGAAAACTCCTCATCAGAGAACCAAGTGTTTTCCAAGGGAATCTAATTTATTTATTTTTCTGTAGCAGGGTACACTAACTAAAAATGTGTTCTTTGTTTTTTTCTGTTTTTTTCTGCCAAACATTGGTGTGTTGAAACTAAAATAATAAAACAAAACAAACAAAAACAAAACAAACAAACAAAGAAAACAAACCAAAGACAACTGCTTTTTATAAACTGCAAGCATGAAGGATGTGAAAACTTGAATTGATCTTTCTGGTAAAGTTTATTTCTGGATGGCTCTCCTGATCCCCTTCATTTGAACAAAAGTACAGGGAGTATACAACCATTGCTGGTGGGAAAATCTTGAAGTAACTTGAATACATACATATTTTAGCCTAAAAAGCTAGAAGTTCTGATGACAATTTAAATTGCTGAGTGTATGTTCTAGTAAATGTCACATCTGTTTAGACTTGTTGCTTCTTTAAGAAAATGTTTTTTCTTTGCATGGTTTTAATTTATTTTGTATGTGTGTGGAGATATGATTTTCTTTTTGTTCAATGTGAAGAATAGCTTAGAATTGGTCTTAGTTAGAATAGCTGATATTCTTTATAGAATTATAATGAAACAACTATTATGAGATATGAGGAAACAGGTTTACTGCCCCTCTAATCTGATTATAATGAATTGCTTAGCAAAAATATGGACATTGCATCACTAAAGCCATACTGTGGCTAATATATTGAAGATGGACCGCCACTCTACTAGCCAACACATTGAGACAAATAGAAAAGTCGGTATTAAATCAACTATGGAAGACCATGGATTATGGAATTTCTGAGAACAGCTGGTGGCAAGTAACTGTTAGAGGTATCCTTACTTTAGGGGTAAGAAAATTGATTTTTTTTTTGTTAAATTTTTATTTTGTCAATATACAATGTATATGATTATTATGGC
>NW_007726972.1:38050-39542 GCF_000696425.1 Galeopterus variegatus
GTATTTTGCAAATATTTTCTCCCACTCTGTTGGCTGTCTTTTAGCTCTGTTAATTGTTTGTGTCAGGGGTCAGACACTACATTGCTGGCTAGCCACATATCTTTTAATAAAGCACTGCATTTTTAAATATTCCCAGACTTAAGTGTATTCTTGCCACTAGAAATACTTATTAACTGAATACTTATTCACAAGTGAATAGGAACTGACACAAACATCTCTGAAGTCAAGCAGGCTTGACATCATGCTTTCAAAGAGACTGTAAAAATGGATTTGACTAGTCTTGGCAATTTTCAGTTTGAGTAGGATTATTTACAACCAAATTATCTAGAATGTACTGATGGATTATTATGTTCAGACGTAAATTTCCTATTGAATAAGAGGGCAAGCCACACCCAGTGACTTCTGGAGTTTTCCTGAAGGCAGAACTTGCCAAGGTAGAACTGCAATATCCTGTGAAGTGGTTCACTTTGAATTGGGAAAACAAAGAATGAGGAGGGAGAAACTAAACTATAGGATTATTTTTTTCCTCTAAGAGTTAAGCTGCTGTGCCTAGAACTTGTGTTATGGGAATATTCAGACTATGTTGAATCTTCTGATTGTAGGCTTGAGCTTGGTACGTGAAAGTAGGGACTGTATCTGTTTTAATCACCACTTATTCATTATAGCAATTTCAACTTCCATATTATCTGACACATAATATGTGCTTTCCTTCAAAAAAACTTTTATTGAGGTGTATAGTTTACATAACAATACACATATTTTAAGAATACAGCTTGATGGAGTTTGACAAATTTATGTATCTGTGTAGCCACCACCCCAGTCAAAGTATAGAACATTTTCATCACCCAGAAAGCATCTTTATGCCTCTTTCTAGTCAACACCTCCCCCACCCCCAAAGCTCCAGACAACTACCCTTCTGATTTCTTTCAGCTTGGGTTAGTTTTCCCTGTAACAATATAGCGTATACTCCTGTGCTTGTCTTCTTTTACTCAACATAATGTGTTTGAGATTCATCCACCTAATTGTTTTATCATTAGAGTGTTCTCTTGCCTGTTGATGAAACTTTGGGGTGTTTCCTGTTTGAGGCTATTCATTATAGCCTTATTCATGTAAAGCTACCATAAAAGTTCTTGTACAAGTCCTATTGTAAAAATGTTTTCATTTCTCTCAGGTAAATATCCAGGAGTAAAATGCTAGATAATTTGGGTTGTTATTTAACTTTATGACAAACTTCTAAACATTTTCCCAAAATGATTGAGAAAATTTTACACTATTACTCTTCAATATATGAGAGCTCCAGTTTCTCCACATTGTCACAAAAGTTGTATTTTAATTTTTAAAATTTTAGCCATTCTTGAAGATATGAGCTACTTTTTTTTAATTTATATTTCCCTAATAACTAATGGTTTTGAAGAGCTTTTCATATGTTTATTGTCATTCATGTATATTCCTTTGTAAAATGTCTACTAAAGTTTTGCCCATTTAAAAAATC
>NW_007726972.1:40034-43036 GCF_000696425.1 Galeopterus variegatus
ATTGTCACAAAAGTTGTATTTTAATTTTTAAAATTTTAGCCATTCTTGAAGATATGAGCTATTGTTTTTTTAATTTATATTTCCCTAATAACTAATGGTTTTGAAGAGCTTTTCATATGTTCATTGTCATTCATGTATATTCCTTTGTAAAATGTCTACTAAAGTTTTGCCCATTTAAAAAATCAGCTTGTTTGACTTATTGAATCATAGGAATTAAAAAATATATTTTAAATAAATTACTTGGTCAGATATCTACATTCCATGTTTTCTTTCAGTTTGTGGCAGGCCTTTTTATTTTATTTTATTTATTTATTTTTTTTGTCTTTTTGTCTTTTTCCGTGTCCAGCAACGGATCACAACCCTCAGTGTTGCCCCCGTACCGGACCGGGGACTGGCAACGGGATTGCAACCCTCGGTGTTGCTCCCGCGCCTCGCTCAGCCAGTGAGCGGGAACCGGTCTGTATGTGGGATCCGAACCCTCGGGTGGGAGCGCCACCGCGCTTCCCAAGCGGCGCACTATCCAGTGCACCACCGGGCTGGCCCAGCCTTTTTATTTTCTTAACAGTATTTTCAGTTGAGTGGAAATTTTTAACTTTGATAAAGTCCAATTTATTTATTTTCTTCAACAGTTTGTGTTTTTTGTGTCCTCTTTAAGAAGTCTTTTCCGATTCCATGATTACAAGGATACTCTATATTTTCTTTGAAAATCTTCATAGTTTTAGCTTTTAAGTTTAGATGTGTGACCTATATCAAATTACTTTTTGTGTATGGTGGCAAGTAGGGGTCAAATTTATTGAAAGTAGACTGAAAGGTAGACAGAAAATGTCATTAAAGAAATCTAAGGATATAACTTCACCCGTAGGCTCTAAGAACAATAATGTATGGTGACAATTTAAGTTGTTCTTTGTGTTGTTCTGGTTTCCTTCCTAGCAGAATGTCCAATAATGTCCTTGGACTATTAAAAACATCTGGGAGACATTGTAAACATGAATAAATTCTTGCATTTAGATTATGTGCACTCCATGTTATTGTAGTTTGAGCATTAGGGGAATGTGACCTTATTTTTTCACTCTATGGCCAGCAGGCTTGAGGATTTCTGTTCTCCATATATGTTAAGATGTGCATAGAAATTTAAACGCACATTCACATACCTGACTGAAATAGAAGTTTATCTTCACTTAACATTGGTGTTTGAGGAGAATGCAATGAAGACAAATNTGAAATAGAAGTTTATCTTCACTTAACATTGGTGTTTGAGGAGAATGCAATGAAGACAAATTCTAATGTCTTAAATAAAAGTAAATGATGATGAGTGGCATGCAAAATTCAAACTAGAAAACTTCTACAGCAGGAGGTGCCTGGTTTCTTCAACAGATCATTTCCAAGGAAAAAAAGAGAGATAGTGAGAAAGCCTAGTGATGAAATGATGAGATGTAACAACCAACTAAAACGTATGGGCTTTATTAGGATCCCACTTCAAACAAAGTGTAAATATGTGACAATTGGGAAAATAGAAAAATTGTTTAGAAATTTGGTAATAGTAAAAAGTTACTGTTAATTTTTGAGGTATGATAATGATAACACAGTTGAGTTAGTGCTTGTTGAGGATGGGTAATGAGTACATGATAGTTTATTATACTCTTTACTTCTATGTATGTTTTTGAAATTTTCTCTAAAAAAAGTATAAAAAAAGTAAATTAATACTTACTTGAAAGGTTTTTCCATTTGGAAAAAACAAGTTAAAACTTGAATAAAAAGCCAATTATAAAATGAGTATTTTTTATTTCTTAGTATATGTTAATAGATCTTTTAAAAAAATTATTATTTATTTTTATTGTGGTAAAACACATATAACATACAATTTACAATTTTAACCATTTTTAAGTATATAATTCAGTGGCAGTATATTCACATTGTTGGGCAACCATTACCACAGTCTACCTGCAAAACATTTTCCTCATCCAAAATGAAACCAGTATCCGTTAAACAATAAGTATCCATTCCTCCCTGTCCCCAGTCTCTGGTAATCTTTATTCTACTGTCTTTATAAATTTGACCATTCTAGGTACCTTACATAAGTTGAATCATACAATATTTGTCCTTTTGTGTCTGGCTTCTTTCACTTAGTATAGTTTTTTCAAGGTTGTACCGTGTTGTAGCTTGTATCAGAGCTGTTAATAAATCTTTGATTCTAACTGCACCATGATCTCCTGTTTGGATCTCTGAAAATGCAACCATTGCTAAGGAGACTCTTGTCATGTCTCAAAGGATTAATAAGATAAACATCAGGATTCTGATTTTTGACTAGCTACATTTGACCACATTTCAAAAAACTTTCTTATAATACATTTCTGAAAAACTGCATAGTGAATACTTCAGCTACCATATTAGTTCATTTTCTGCTGCTATAACAGTACACCACAGAGACTGGGTAATTTATAAAGAAAAAGAAATATATTTGGCTTATGATTGTGGAGGTTGGGAAAAGTATGGTGCCAGCATCTCCCATGGAGAAAGGCAGAAGATGGAAGCAAGCACATGAGAAAGAAATAGGAAATCAGACCAAAGTTGGTTTTATAACAAACCCAGTCTCACAATAACTAACACTCCCATTATAAGAGCATTAATCCGTTTATAAAGGCAGAGCCCTAGTGACCTAATAACCTCTGTTACAATGGCAGTTAATTTCAACGTGAATTTTTTCAGGTATATCCGAAACATACCACAGTTTATTCATTCATCCATTGATGGATACTTACGTTAATTTCACATTTTGGCTATTGTTAATAGTGCTGCAGCAAACATGTGGGTGCAGTTATCTCCTTGGTGTACTTACTTCTTTTCATTTGGATAAATACCTGGTGGAGGGATTGCTGGATGGTAGTTAGATTTTTAGTATTTTGAGGAACCTTCATTGGTTTTTTTTTTTTTTTTCAAAATGGCTCTACTAGGGGCCGGCCCGGTGGCGCACTGGATAGTGCGCCGCTTGGGAAGCGCGGCGG
>NW_007726972.1:43903-51222 GCF_000696425.1 Galeopterus variegatus
AACACTGAGGGTTGCGATCCGTTGCTGGACACGGAAAAAGACAAAAAAAAAAAAAAAAAATGGCTCTACTAATTTATATTCCTACCAACGATGTATAAGATTTCTATTTTCTTTGCAATGTTGCCAGCATTTTTTGTCTTTTTAAAATATAATAGCCATTCTAACTATAGCAAGATGATATCTTATTGTGGTTTTGATTTGCATTTCTCTGATGATTAGTGATGATGAGCATTTTTTTTTTTTCATATACTTGTTGGCCATTCATATGACTTCTTTTGAGAAATGTCTAAACTGGTATTTGGCATGCTTTTAAATAGGATTCTTTGTTTGTTTGCTAAGTTAAGTACCTTGTTTATTCTGAATATACAATATAATCCCCTGTCAGATGAATAGTTTTCAAACATTTCTTTCCATTCTGCAGGTTGCCTCTTCACTCTGTTGAGTTTTCTCATGGAGGCATTAGGTTTTTCTTTATGTAAGATTTTGTCTGCGAACAAGGGTAATTTGACTTTCCCCTATCCAATTTGAATGCCTTTTATTTCTTTCTCTTGACTAATTGCTCTGGCTAGAACTTTCAGTACTATGCTATATAAGCATGGTGAGGGTGGACATCCTTGTCTTGTTCCAGATCTTAGAGGAAAAGCTTTCAACTTTTTCGTATTCTATATATTAGGTGTGGGTTTGTCAAAATGCACCTTTTTTTCTTTTCTTGGCAGCTGGCCAGTAAGGGCAGGGTTTGTCATTATGGCCTTTATTGTGTTGAGATTTGTTTTTTCTATATGTAATTTGTTGAAAGTTTTTTTCATGAAGGGATATTGAAATTTATCAAATTATCTTTTGGTATCTATTGAGATGATTTTTGCTCTTCATTTTGTCGATGCTATGTATCACGTTTTTGGATTTGTGTATGTTGAACCATGGTTGTATTCCTGAATAAATCCCACTTGATAATCGTATATAATCTTTTAGATATGATGTTGAATTCTGCTTGATAGTATTTTGTTGCTTTTTTTGTTGTGTTCTTGTCTGATTATGGTATCAAGATATGCTGGCCTTACAGAATCAGTTTGTCAGAATTTCCTCCTCTTCAATTTTGAAATAGTTTGAGAAGAATGGTATTAGTTTTTCTTTAAAAGTTTGGTAAAATCCAGCTTTGAATGCATCTGATCCTGGGCTTTTTTTTGTTGGGAAACTTCTAATTACCAATTCAATCTTATTACTCATTGTTGGTCTGTTTGGGCTTTGTATTTCTTCTTGGTTCAGTCTGGTTAGGTTATATGTGTCCAGAAATTTATTCATTTTCTCTAGGTTTTCCCATTTGTTGACATATAGTTGTTCATAATAGTCTCTAATGATCTTTATATTTCTGTGGTAACATTGTAATGTCTCCATTTTCATTTCTGATTTAATTTATCTGGGTCTTCTCTCCTTTTTTCTTAGCCTAGATATAGGTTTTCACTTTTATTATTCTTTTCAAAAACCAACTTTTCAATTCATTAATCTTTTGTATCATTTTTGTCTCTATTTTATTTATTTCTGCTCTCATCTTTATTATATCTTTCTGTTTACTAATTTTTGTATTAGATTCACTTTTCTAGTTCCTTGAGGTCCAACATTATGTTATTTATTTGAAATCTTTTTATTTTTTTGATATAAGTACTTATTGCTATAAACTTCCATCTTAGTACTGCTTTTGCAGTATCCCAAAGGTTTTGGCATGTTGTATTTCCATTTTTATCTATTTTAGAGATCTTTGGGTTTTCTTCTTAGTTTATTTTTAGACTCACTGGTGTTCCGGGAAGCATGTTGTTTAATTGCCATTTACTTTGTATATCAGGGTACTCAAGTGTTGGGTGCATGTATATCTATAATTGTTATATCCTCTTGCTAAATAGATCCTTTTATGGTAATAAAATGTCCTTCTTTGTCTCTTTTTATAGTTTTTGATTTAAACTCAATCTTATTTGCTATGGATATAACTACTTCTGTTTGTTTTTGGTTTCAGTTTGCATGGGATATCTTTTTTTATCCCTTCACTTTTAGTGTATGTGTGTCTTTAAAGGTGAAGTGAGTTTCTTGCAGGCAGCCAATAGTTAGGTCTTATTTTTTAATCTATTCAGCCAGTCTATATCTTTTAAATGCGGAATTTAATCTGTTTGCATTCATGGTTGTTATTGAAAGGTGTGGCATCACTCCTGACATTTTGTTAATTGTTTTATGATTGTTTTGTATATACTTTGTTCCTTTTCTTGCTTTTATTATTTGTCTTTGTAGTTTGGTGGTTTTCTGTAGTGATATTATTTCTTTCTCTTTCCTGTTTGTGTTTGGGCTCTACCAGTGAGTTTTGTTCTTTCTCATGTTTTCTTGATGGTTGCATCATCTTTTTCTTCTAGATGTAGGACACCCTTGATGATTTCTTGTGGTGCTGATTTAGTGGTGATGAATTTCCTGTTTTTGTTTGTCTGAGACAAGCACTATTTCTTTTTCATTTCTGAAGGATAGCTTTGCTAGGTAGAGTATTTTTGACTGGCAGTTTTATTTTTCTTTTGACACTTTGAATATATCATCCCATTCTCTCCTTACCTGTAAGGTTGCTGTTGACAAATTGACTGTTAGTTTCATTGCGATTCCCTTATATGTGACCTGATGCTTTTCTCTTGCTTTTTAGAATTCTCTCTTTGTCTTTGACTTTTGAGAGTTTTACTATAATGTGCCTTGGATAGGACCTTTTTGGATTAAATCTCTTTGGGAATCTTTGAGATTCTTGAGCCTGGAAGCTCATAACTCTCCCAATACTTGTGAAGTTTTCATCTGTTTCACTAAATTAGTTTTTGATGCTTTTCTCTTTTCTTTCCTTCTCCCCACAGTGTGAGTGTTAGTACACTTGAAGTTGTTCCATAAATCCCATCATGTTTCTTCATTCTTTTTTTATTCTTTATTCTACATTTTATTTTTTTGTCTAGGTTATTTCAAAAGAACTGTCTTCAAATTCAGAAATTCTTTTTTCTGTTTAATGTAGTTTTAAAAAAATATTATTATTATTATTATTATTTATTTTATTTATTTTATTTTTTGCTGTAGCTCTCAGTTCTATTTTTTATTTCATTCATTGAATTTTTTGTTACAAGATTTTGCTTGGTTCTTTTAAAAATAATATTTATCTCTCTTCTTCATTCAGACCATAAATTATTTTCCTCATTTTGTTAAATTGTCTATAAGTATTTTCTTGCATTTCAATTCCTTTGTAGTTATTTCATAAATTTTCTATTCTTTGGAGTCTGGTACTGGAGAATTATTGTGTTTCCTTGGAGGTGTTATGTTTTCTTCTTATTATTATTTTTGTTTAGTTTATATTCCTATGTGATGTCTGGGCATCTGATGGAACAGTTGCTTCTCTTAATTTTGTGGGCAGCTTTTGCAGGGAAAGATTTTTTTCCTGTAGAAGTATTCTATTATGTCAGTTGGGTGGGGTGTTTTGGATTTGGTTCTGGGTAAGTTCAGCATTATAGTCTTCATGTGCTTTCTAGGACTGTGTTTAAGGTCAGATGTGTCTGCTAGTGCCTCAGTAGCCTAGAAGGAAGGTCTTTGTGATGGGTGTGATGCCACTTTGGTGTGGGCAAGGGCAGCATATGGGCCAGTTCTCAAGTATTGGAAGGGCATGCATAGGCATGTGACAACTCATCTGGCCAGAGGTGTAGGGTCATAGAGGTGGGGCAGTTATCAGGCAGGCTGGGTATCTGGCACCTGTGAGAGGTGCATGGGAACTCAGCTAATTTTCTGCTTAAATGTACTGGATTGCCAGAAGAGTAGGCTGGCTACTGGGACCATAGGAGGAACTCTGCAGTGCTTGGCATCTCCTCCACTCTAGTGTGAGAAATCACCAGGGTGACAGGTGGGACCTTGGGTGACTGGAAGAGGTGCTGGGATACTTTGCTAGAGTGGGTGAACCTGGAAAGGTTTTCCAGGGCTGTGGATGCAATCTATAGCTTCCAGAAGAAGCAATGGTCATTTGGCCATTCCTTTGTTGGAGTGAGCAGGGTCTTGGGGAGGGGGGCAAGTAGGACCTCAGGTGAGGGGGGCAACTAGGACCTAAGGTCCCTGGAGGAGGAATTGGGTCATTCAGTAGCTTTTTTGATAGATTGAGCAACCCTGGGTGGAGCTGGTGGGCCCAAGGGCTGAACCTTGGGTTCACGTGCGAGGTGCTAGGGCAATCAGCTGCTTCTTTACTGGAATGGGCAGGGTTTCCTTCAGGGCAGATGAGATGTTGGGTCCCATGATGAGGCATAAGGGTACTCAACATCTTCTTGCTGGAATAGGTGACACTGGGTAGAGTTTCTGGAGTTGTGAGTGAAACCTTGAGCCCCTAGGAGAAGTGCTGGTGTGTTAAGTGACTCCTCAGCTGATGAGGGGGACCCTGGATGGGATTGCTAGGGTCAGAATCAGGACTTCAAGGCTCCCAGGTGAGGTTCTAGGGCAATTGGCTGCTCTTCTGCTGGGATGAGCAGGGCCAACAGGGAAATGGGCAACACTGATTGCTATGGGCAACACTAGAGTGCTATGCAGTGCCTCAGCTGAATTGGAAGACTTCAGGCATGGTCACTGTGGCCATGAGCAGGACCTTGGATTTTTAGGAATGGTGCTGGGGGACTCTGCCTAAGTTTTTAATCCATTTTGAGTTAATTTATGTAGATGGTGTAAGGCAAGAGTCCAATTTAATTTTTTTTGCATGTGGATATCCAGTATTCTCAGCACCATTTATTGAAAAGACTTTCTTTTCCCCATCTTTTATTCTTGGTGTCCTTGTCAAAGATCAGTTGACCATATATGCATGGAATTATGAATGGGCTTTCTATTCTGTTTCATTGGTCTGTTTGTTTTTATGCTTGTACCATACCATTTTGATTACTATAGTTTGGCAATACACTTTGAAATCAGTGAGTGTTATGTTAACAGCTTTGTTCTTCTTTTTCAAGATTGTTTTGGCTACTTGGTGTCTTTTGTGGTTCCATATAAATTTTAGGATTGTTTTTTCTATTTCTGTGAAAGATCCCACTGGAATTTTGATAGGGATTATGTTTAATCTGTAGATTGCTTTGGGTAGTATGGACTTATCAACAATATTAATTGTTTAAATTCATGAACATGGATATCTGTCCATTTATTTGTGCTCTCAATTTCTTTCATCAGTGTTTCATAGTTTTTATTATAGAAATCTTTCATCTCCTTGGTTAAATTTACCAGTTTTACTCTTTCCAGAAATGGATGACCATACAATGTTTAGAGTATTTGGCTTCCAAGACTCTTATTTCATTTCTTTGTGTATTTGCTTTATTTTGTGAGATTTTCCATTTTGAATCTGCCCAAATCACAAATTCATATTGTATTCATTCTCCCACTGACTGCGTTGCCTTTAAAAAAATTTATTAAACATAATTGGTTATACATAACTATGGGGTACAGAGTTGATTATTAATACCTGTGTACAATGTGTGATGATCAAGTAAGGATGATTAACATGTTCATCATTACAAATCATACTCATTCCTTGTGTCAACTAACCAATATCTTGCTAAACCCTTCTCCCCCTTTCCCACCTCTAGTAACCATGGTTCTATTCTCTCCTTCTTTAAGTTCAAAGTATTATTGTGATTGTTTTATCTATCTATCTATCTATCTATCTATCTATCTATCTATCTATCTATCTATTTGCTCCCACTTATGAGTGAGGACATGCAGTATTTCTCTTTCTGTGCCTGGCTTGTTTTGCATAAGATAATTTTCTCCAAGCTCATCTATGCTGCTGCAAGTGGCAGAATTCATTCTTTTTTGTGGTTGCGTAGTATTCCATTGTGGATATATACTATTATTTCCTCATCCAGTTGTCTGTTAACAGATATTTAGTTTGGTTCCATATCTTGGCTATTGGAAATAGAGCTGCAATGAACAAGGGAGTGCAGGTATCCCTTTGATATGATGATTTCTATTCCTTTATATGTATACCCAGCAGTGAGATTGCTGGATGGTATGGCAGTTCCATCTGTAGTTGTTTGAAAAACTTCCATACTTTTTCCCATAATGGCTTTACTAATTTACATTTTCATCAACAGTGTATGAGGGTTTCTCTTTCTTCATCCTCACCATCATTTTTTATTGTCTTTCTTTTTGATAATAACCCATCTAACAAGGATGAAATGATATCTCAACGTGGTTTTGATTTGCATTTCTCTGATACATAGTGATGTTGAACATCATGTACTTGTGGTGATTTGTGTGTCTTTTGAGAAATGTCTACTCAGCTCCTTTGCCCATTTTTAAAGTGGATAATTTAATTTTTACTGTTAAGTTTTTTTAGTTCCTTGTATATTCTAGATCTTAATCCCTTGTCAGATGCGTAGTTTGCAAATATTTTCTTCCATTCTGTAGGTTGTCTTTTCACTCTGTTGATCGTTTCATTTGCTGTTCAGAGTTTTTAGCATGATATAATTTCATTTGTTTATTTTTTCTTTTGTTGCTTGTTCTTTTGAGGTCTTATCCTAAAGTCTTTTCCCAGTTCTACATCCTGAAGTATTCCCCCTATATTTTCTTTTAAGAGTTTTATAGTTTTAGGTCTTATATTTAATTTTTTAGTCAATTTGAGTTGATTTTGGTATATGGCAAGATGTATGGGCCTAGGTTCATTCTTCTACACATGAATATCTAGTTTTCCCAGCACCATTTGCTGAAGAGACTGTCATTTCCCCAATATATGTTCTTGGTGTCTTTGTCAAAGATCAGTTGTCTGTAAGAACCCGGGTTGATGTCTGGGTCATCTATTCTGTTCCATTGTTCCATGTGTCTGTTTTACTGCCATTATCATGCTGTTTTGGTGATTATAGTTTTGTACTATAATTTGAATCAGGCAGTGTGATGCCTTTGACTTCATTTGTTTGTTTATTTTTGCTCAGGATTTCCTTTGGCTATTTCAGGTCTTTTGTTGTTACATATGAATGTTAGGATTGTTTTCTCTATTTCTCTGAATAATATCATTGCTATTTAGATATGGATTGCATTGAATCTGTAGATTGTATGAACATTTTCACAATGTTAATTCTTTTTTTAAAATTTATTTTATTTATTGAATCAAAATTGATTATACATATTTTTGAGGTACAACACTAAGATATGTTTATCAAATCAATATTACTAGCATATATATTGTTACAAATCATAATTATTCTTTATGCCCCTTGTCCAATCTCTCCCCATCCTCCACTCCTTCCTCCCTCCCCCCTCTAATTACCCTAGATTTCTTCTCTCCTTCTGAAAGAATAATGGTTACT
>NW_007726972.1:52222-56124 GCF_000696425.1 Galeopterus variegatus
TGTGAATTTGTTGCCTAGATGATCTGTCCAATGCTGAGAGGTATGATCAGGTCCCCCAATATTATCACAGAGCAGATGCTTCTTCTGTCACTCTGAAATGGGCTTTGTGGAGAGAGACGTCCTCTTTTTTCTTTATATCTGCTGGTGACTCTCCCTGTGTCAATGCACTCCAGTGGTTGGCGGACCTTCTGTATGGTCGTTGTGGTGTCTAGCCGTTTTCACAGCAGCCATGGTTATTGTAGTAGCTGTGGTGGGCCACCCACATGCAGGTGATGTTTTTGGCATACTCCTTGGTGCTGGTGGTGTGCCTGGCTGTGAGGTGTGTCTGGTTCCCAGGTGGGCCCTGAGGTGCTGGCACAATGTGCCTGGTTGTGGGAGGAGGGTCCAGTCCCTGGTTCCATGCCTGGGTTCACCAGGTGGGGCCCAAGGTTCTGGTATGGTGTGCCTGGTTGTGGGGAAGTCCCCTTCTCCATGCCTTGGGTCCCCAGGTAGGCCCTGAGGCACTGGCTCAGTGTGCCTGGTTGTGGGAGAGGGGTCCAGTCCTCTTCTCCATGCCTCTTGTCCCCAGGTGGGCCCAAGGCACTGGCAGTGTGCCTGTACTTGGGAGTGGTGTCTGGTCACCTTCCCCATGCCTCATGTCCCTGGGCAGGCCCTGAGGTGCTGGCATGGTGTGCCATGATGTGGGAGTGGGGTCAAGACCCTGGCTCTAAGCCTCCAGCTCCCAGGCAGGCCCCAAGGTGCTGGTCATGTGCCTGGGCTGGAACTAATTTTTTGTCTTTCTTACTTCTAAAGCAGGGGAACTTCCTGTGGGAACCAGTACTTGGGCCGTCTGGTTAAGTTAAATTGCTGCTGTTTCCCTAGGGAAGACTTTTTGTGTAGCTCAGGGTTTAACAGTTGACCTTTTGGTACTTCTGGCTCCCCAGAGACCAGGTGGATCTGTGTTGTGTAGAAACTCTGATCTGGGCCTTAGTTTTTTCATCAAACTGCACCCCATACAATTCTGCATTTCCAACCAGTCTCCTCTAAGTGGTCCTGTGCTGATTTGGGGGTGGATCAACTGTCCTTGCTGTGTCCCAGTGTTTTCCTGGTGGGCCCATCTCCCCCACTGCCCATGCTCCAAACACTTCCCATGGGATGGGCCCTGCACTGGTCCCTTACAATGACTCTCCAGCCTCTGTATGACTCCCCTTTTTCAGCTGTTCTGGCTCCTTACTCTTACATGGGTCCTCAGGAACCCTATTAGTGGTCTTGCTGTCCTGGGGGCTGCCAAGTCCCTCTTCTCATCTGCCTCCTCCAAGCAACTCCATTCGAAGGGCATAGCTGCAGCTTCTGCCAGCTCCTGCTCCATGAGCTCATCAACTCCAGCCTTAAAGTACTCACAGCCCAAAATGCTCTGAGCAGTTTTTTCTTTCTCTCATTATGTTTTCTCCTGCCTTCATGAACTTCATAGGCCTCTTCTCCTCTTCCCCTGGGCTCTAGCAGCCTCAGCTTGGCTGATGTTACATTTTTGTGGTTGTAAAATGGTTGATTTGTGGGAGAGAATGATGCTGGGAACTGTCTATTCTGCCATCTTGACCAGAACTACTCACAATGTTAATTCTTCCAATTCATAAACATGGAATGTATTTCCATTTTTTTGTACTCTTTACTTTCCTTCTTTCATGTTTTGTAGTTCTTATTGTAGAGATCTTTCACCTCCTTGGTAGAATTTATCCCTGAGCTTGTGTGTATGTGTGTCTGCATTGTAAACAGACTTGCTTTCTTGCTTTCTTTTTCTGCTAGTTCATTGTTGGTTTATAAAAATGCTACTGTAATTTGTATATTGAGTTTGTATCCTGTATCTCTGCTGAATTTGCTTATCAGATCTAGGAGGTTTTTTTGGCAGAGTCTTTAGGTTTTTCTATATATGGGATAATGCCATCTGTGGACAGGGACAATTTGACTTTATCTTTTCTAATCTGGGTGCCCTTTGTTTCTTTTTCTTGCCTGATTGGTCTGGCTAGTATTTCCAAAACTAGGTTAAGTAGGAGTAGTGAGAGTGGGCATCCTTGTCTTTTTCCTGTTCTTAAAGGAACAGCTTTCAGCTTTTCTGCATTCAGGATGATATTGGCAGTGGGTTTGTACATATGGCTTTTATTGTGTTAAGATACTTTTCTTCTATACCTAATTTGTTGAGTCTTTGTAATGAAGTGATGTTTAATTTTGTCAGATGCTTTTCTTGCATCTACCGAGATAATCATATGGTTTTTGCTCTTGAATCTGTTGATGTGGTATATCACATTTACTAATTTGTGTATGTGGCACCATTCTTGCATCCCTGGAATGAATCCCACTTGATCATGGTGCATAATCTTTTTGATGTGCTGTTGTATTCTAAAAAACTACCAATCAAGATTGCTGTATCCAGCAAAACTTTCTTTCAGAAATGAAGGAGAAATAGTATCTTTCCCAGACAAATAAAAGCTACAGGAATTCATTATCATATTTCCAGATTTCAACAAATCTGCAAAGGAGTCCTATATCACTAATCAATGGAATGATGTGTATCACCATAAATACACACAAAAAAGAGCAGATATGCAAAAGAGAAAGAGAAATAAAATGTATTATCACTACAAAATAACACCAAACAGCAAAGACAAAAATAAAAGAAAAAAAAGGAAAAATTAAATATAAAACAACCATCATAAATTTAATAAAATGGCAGGAATAGGGCAATACCTTTCAATAACAACCCTGAATGTAAGTGGATTAAATTCCCCATTTAAAAGATATAGACTGTCTGAAGGGATTAAAAAACTGGACACAACTCCATGCTAACTGCAAGAAACTCACTGCACCGATAAAGACACACATAGACTAATAGCAAAGAGATGGAAAGAGATATTCCACACAAATCAAAAGCAAAAACAAGCAGGAGTCACCATACTTATATTAGATAAAATAGACCGCAAACCAAGAACTAAGAAAACAGACAAAGAAGAACATTATATAATGACAAAATGATCAATGAAGCAAGAAGATGTAATAATCATAAATATACATATACACCCAACAACAGAGCACCCAGATATATGAAGCAACTCTTATTGGATTTAATGGGAGAGATAGACCCCCAACAAAATAATAGTTGAGGACTTTAACACACTGCTGTCAGCAATGAACAGATCATCTAGACAAAATATTAGCAGAGAAATCCTGGATTTATAAAGCACTTTATGGACTTGACAGACACTTACACAACATTTCACACAACAACTATAGTATATACATTCTTCTGATCATTACACAGATCATTCGCCAGGACAGACCACATGTTAGGCCAAAGTCTCAACACATTTAAAAAGACTGTAATTATATCAAGTATATTTTCAGATTTTATAATTCTCACTGTGTAACAGAGACACCAAAAAGATTACTCAAAGCAACATGAATGCAATGAGAAGCCCAAAGGGACTGCACCTCAGCAACTCCTCTGCTGGAAGGAGAAAACTGGGTACAGCCCCGATTCAAAGTTAGCTTCTCTTTTTATTGTAAAAACAAAGAAGTTTCACAAGAAAAATCAGTTGATTCAATCATTTCAAAAGAACACAAAGACATGGACAATGTGACAAAAGTTATCTACAGTTAAGTATAGCTTAAACAATAGAAACTAGTAACATCATTTGAATTAGCAACATGACATTCCAAAGTACAAATTGCAAAAAGCTTAGTGATCAAACTGTGATCATTATCCAATCTAAAATAGAACCTCTCCTTAAGTGATTTAAGTAAGAGTTACTTTCTTATGATTAAATCTAAGTGTAATTGTCTCTGAAGTTTCCACCAATGAACAGCTTGCCCTTAGCAAACATTTTTCACATTTTTCCCAACAGCAATTCTTACAATATCTTTTAACAACA
>NW_007726972.1:57082-67642 GCF_000696425.1 Galeopterus variegatus
AAAAAAAGAAGAGAGAAGACCCAAATAACAAAAATCAGGATTGGAAAAGGAGGCATCACAACCAATACCACAGAAATACAGAGAATTATTAGAGAGTATTGTGAACAACTATATGTTAACAAATTTGAAAACCTGGAGGAAATGATAAATTTCTGGACATGTACAAACTACCAAGCCTGAATCTAGAAGACATAGAAAACTTGAAAAGACCAGTAACAAGCAATGAAATTGAAGAAGGAATCAACAGTTTCCCACCAGAGAAAAGCCCAGAACCAGATGGCTTTATTGCTGAATTCTACCAAACCTTTAAGGAAGGATTAATGCCAATACTTTTCAAACTATTCAAAAAAATTGAGAGAGGCCAGTCTTCCAAACTCATTCTATGAAGCCAGCATAGACTCAAAAATCCTCAACAAAATATTAGCAAATGCCTTTGCTTTTAAAATTTAGAAGTCATGATTTTGGTTCCAGAAACTCCTTTTCATCCTGTAAAGAAGTTTCCTTAAGACTTCAAATCACTTTTTATATTAAAGCCCTATTATCTTTCATTCCTGCCTTTATTTTTTCCTTCTTTCTTTTCTCCTCCCTCCTTCCTTCCCTTCCTTCCTTTCTTTCTTTATTCCTTCTTTTTAATTTTTTTTTTTCTAATTTAATAGAAGCCACCTGTTGAAGGAAGAGGCCACCACTCAGGATTTTAAGCAGAAATCTGATTTTATTGCTGGCTGATCATGGGAGAGCTGTGCTGCTTGTACCCAGTCTCCCTGAACAAAACACAGAGGCATGTATACTTGTGTGAAGCTGTTATTGATCCCTTAGATCAATTATTACTTGTTTTTATTGCCAAAGAACAGTCTTTTTAAACATTTTTGTAGGAGAATAGAAATCTTTTATTCTCATCCCTGCTTTGATTTTTATTGTCTGTCATTTTGAACTATATATTTTCCTTATATGATTGATCAGTCAGTGTGTGTTTCTTTCATACACATGTAGGTGAGATTGGTGTACTCGCATGTAATAAAATAGAGAGTAGGAGTAGGCTGGCAAGTGAAGAATTTCTGTTGAGGCATGAGCCAGGTCTTCTCAATTGCTGAGGTTTTTTTTTTTTTTTTTTTTTTTTTTTTTGTGTGTGTGTGTGTGTGTGTGAATGATGAGAAGCAATTCTTTCCTCAGTTTTCTTGTAATTTCTCAGTTGATAATGAATGGTATTGTAAACTTCTATAGCTACAGTGATTTCTTGTATCGTTTCTATCATAAACCTTTTACCAAATTGTTAAATGTTTTTCCAAAACATGAATTTTAATGGTTGTAGAATTAAAAAAAATATTTATTCATCTTTCCTGTCATCACATTTGTACTTCTAGAGTCCCATTAGCAGGATAATATATTTGTTGAAATTTGTTCTAAATAGAGAAAGTGTTTTCTCTCGAGGTTATTAAAGACTATGACCATTTAAATATCAGTGTCAATTAATTAGTCAACTCAGGACTATTAATAAATAAAAATAAATGTGACTGGATTTTAAAACAGTATCTTTTATCCATATGTAATTATTGACATACGTATATATCTAAAGAAAGAGTGAGAGAGACAGCTTTAATATGCCTTTAAAGAAATCATTTTATAATTACGATAACTTAAATGCTTATTAGAACTATGGGTTAATTAATTCTAAAAGTCATTAATGATTGCATGAAATTGGAATGAACACTTCTTTTATTAAGTTTTATGGGATATACATGTATTGATCATTTTATCTATTATGCTGTGCACATCATTTAAAGTAGCTTACATGTAATGTAGCATGGCTCATTTATTTACACTGTTACTATGACAACAGTATTGGTCCTTTCTTAATTAGCAGCATATCATGCTGCTTAAATCTACTGGCACTGAGTCAATTAGTAAGAGATTTATAATTTTGGTCCTCTTTCTTTGCCCAGGACAGTAAAATAAACCAATTTATGACTTTTTCATTAAATAAAAGGTCAGCTAACTACAGCCCATTGGCTAAATTTGGCCTGCTCCCTGTTTTTGTAAATAAATTTTATTGGAATACAGCCATGCCCAGTTATTTACATATTGTCTATGGCTACTTCTATGCTAAAATGGCAGATCTGAATATTTGTAACAGAACCCACATGGCCCACAAAACCAAAAATATTTACTATCCAGCCCTTTACAAAAAAGTTTGCTGACATCTGCAATAAATTTTGAAGTAAGGCTTATAAAAGACCCACTACTTTGACTCCTCTCTTGAAATTTCTTTAGACATCTACAATTTTGGCACAAAACACATTGACGTGTATACCCATGTGCCAGGAATATGCTGGTGATTATTCTAATATTTGACTGCTGTTAGGCTTATCAAAGGACTTGCTAAAATTGATGAAAGTAACATCTTCTGCCTTACCATCACTCTGAGAATAGTCATCCTGTTTTAATTTGGTAGCTGTGTATTTTCTGCTGACTATCATGGGCCATAGCAATTTGAACATTATACCCAGTCACAATTTCTCTTGATATAATCATCAGAGATATATATTTTTTAATTATTGGAGGCTATATAATTTAATATTTAAGACATTGTCCCATAGGCTTAGAGAGACCTACAGTTGAGTATTGACTGTGTTACTTATTTGATGTATGATCCTGGGTCATTTACATAATCTCTCTAAACAATCTCTTATTTGTAAAATAGATAAAATTGTAGTTAATTCTACTTTGATACAATGCATCTTTCTAGTGCAAATTAGCTCATATGTGATTCTAAATAGGGGAATGATTTAGTATGAAGAAAATCCCATGGGTTCAAGTGCAACTTTTTCCATCATATCAATTTTTAGCCATCAAGAAATAGTGGCCGAATGCAAAGTATGCTAATGCAGTCAAGGCAGCATCAGAAATCTGCTTTACTTATTAAAGGAATGAGTATTATATAGATATGTAAGACTATATTTTGTACATTCCCATCCACCCCACGTTCTTCTTTTTGGTATATGCTTTGTCTTAAAAATGCCTTTTATTCAGTTCTCCCTCGACCTCGTTACATGAGTATTTGGCTATCATCTCTGTAACTCAGCAGCCTCAATTTTTCCTTAAGCCTTCCACCATCAAAGTATGTTTTACTTCTTTTTTAAAAAAGAAGTCCTATATTTGCTCTAATAGTTTCTTACTTCTGAAAATTTAATGTACCTTTTTAACTGTGCTAGCATTTTAATTAGAGTTTTTTTCTAAGCATGCTGCTTAGAAAGTGGCATAAGTTTTGGTTGGTCAGTGCTTAACTGTGTACACTGTTTTAGTGCACAATTTTTCAAAAACATAATTTTTCAAAAAGTGTATATTATTTTATAGCAGAAATCACCATACCAACTTGTTGGAACATTACAAGAGTCAATTGAAATTAAACAAATTATTACTGTGTTTTATATTGTAAGTATAATTAAGCATTTTTTTGGCAGCAGAGAAGAGGAGTGATCATGTTAAAAACTTCTTGTTTTTTATTTTATTTTTATGGGGTACAGTGTGTTGTTTTGATACATGCATATACTGCACAATAATGCACTTAAGGTAGATATAATAGTTTTGTAACTGTTAGTCCATCCTTTCTCTTCCCCTCTACCCCCTCTCCCCTCCCAGCCTCTCATAACCATTATTATACTCTCTACTTCTGTGACCTTGGGATAATTTCTAATAGAAAAATATTGGAAACAGTATAAATGCCCTTCAATAACTGAATGGATAAAATATTATGTATTTGTACAAATGGCAGTTAAAATAAAATAAAACCAGATATATATGTGTCAGCATAAATATATCTTAAAATTATACCATTGAAAGAAAAAATCAAATTGCAAAGATCTATACAGTATATTGGTGTTATGTAGTTTTAAAACAATGCAAATAACCCTACATAGGTTTTATGAAACACATATGCAATTAAAATTTGAAAATGTAAAAAGGGATATGTACCAACTTCAGGTAGTGGTTGTCTCTGTGGGAGCAAGAAAAATGAGGTAGGATGAGTTTCAAAAGTATCTATAATGTTTTACCTCTTTAGGAAGATATTTGGGTTTATAATTCTATGTAAGACAGATTAAGTATACTTCACCTTTCTTTCCCATAAAACTTGAGCAGAATGAATAAAAGCAGTAATTTGAGCACTCTGAAAAATAAATAATAGGCAATAGATTAGGGACAAAGATCATAATTTGGCAGTGACTTTACCATTTTTTTCTGTGTTCCTCCTGCCACACAACCCTGGACAAAACTATTGCTATGTGCAGCCAAGCCAGGTAGAAAAATCTTAACTTTCTGACTCAAAGACTGTAAAGGGGAGCCCCCCCCAAACTGAAAAGTACTTAGGAGATTATAGAAAGGAAGAAGCTTGGAAAAGTGACCTTATAAGCTTATATACAAACTACTGAGCTCACCCCATCTTTGCACACGTAAATCTGATTCAAAGACTTCTGAGAATTGAACAAACAGATAGATCATCAACCAGGTTCCATGATGCTCACTCTTTGGAGCACAAGTGGGATTGATCCAATTGTGTTATGAAGGCTTTGAAAATTGAACTACAGACCACAGAATGTAGGTTGGAACTTGTGTTCTGAACTTAGGTAGGCCAATTGTCTGCTAAAGCAAAATGTCAACATTCTCCACAGAATTTAAATAAGACCTAGAGTCTCATAATCTAATGTTCAAAATGTCCAAGATATAATCCAGAATTAGTCAACACACAAATAATCAGGGAAATCACAACTTGCATGTGCAAAGATAATCAAGTGACTCCAACACAAAGATGACAATGTTGTTGGAATTATCTAATGATAATTTTAAAACAGTATTTTAAGATTTAAGCATTTTAGAGATTTTAATGACTTTAAAGCTATTGTAAAATGCTGCTTTAAGCAATCATGAGGACCCTCAAAAAGTGAAACTAATAGAAAAATAGAAAGTCAGTCAGGAAATGTAAGATTAAAGAAGAACTTAATGGAAATCTTAGAATGTAAAAAAATAAAAAATAAAAAATTCACTAGATAGACTCAATAGCAGAGATGACAGGGAAAAGAAAGAGTCAGTCAACTTGAAGATAGATTAATAGAAATTATCAATAGGATGGAGACAAAATGAAAANAACAATCTCTTATTTGTAAAATAGATAAAATTGTAGTTAATTCTACTTTGATACAATGCATATTTCTAGTGCAAATTAGCTCATATGTGATTCTAAATAGGGGAATGATTTAGTATAAAGAAAATCCTGTGGGTTCAAGTGCAACTTTTTCCATCATATCAATTTTTAGCCATCAAGAAATAGTGGCCGAATGCAAAGTATGCTAATGCAGTCAAGGCAGCATCAGAATTCTGCTTTACTTATTAAAGGAATGAGTATTATATACATATGTAAGACTATATTTTGTACATTCCCATTCACCCCATGTTCTTCTTTTTGGTATATGCTTTGTCTTAAAAATGCCTTTTATTCAGTTCTCTCTCAACCTCGTTACATGACTATTTGGCTATCATCTCTGTAACTCAGCAGCCTCAATTTTTCCTTAAGCCTTCCACCATCAAAGTATGTTTTACTTTTTTTTAAAAAAAAGAAGTCCTATATTTGCTCTAATAGTTTCTTACTTCTGAAAATTTAATGTACCTTTTTAACTGTGCTAGCATTTTAATTAGAGTTTTTTTCTAAGCATGCTGCTTAGAAAGTGGCATAAGTTTTGGTTGGTCAGTGCTTAACTGTGTACACTGTTTTAGTGCACAATTTTTCAAAAACATAATTTTTCAAAAAGTGTATATTATTTTATAGCAGAAATCACCATACCAACTTGTTGGAACATTACAAGAGTCAATTGAAATTAAACAAATTATTACTGTGTTTTATATTGTAAGTATAATTAAGCATTTTTTTGGCAGCAGAGAAGAGGAGTGATCATGTTAAAAACTTCTTGTTTTTTATTTTATTTTTATGGGGTACAGTGTGTTGTTTTGATACATGCATATACTGCACAATAATGCACTTAAGGTAGATATAATAGTTTTGTAACTGTTAGTCCATCCTTTCTCTTCCCCTCTACCCCCTCTCCCCTCCCAGCCTCTCATAACCATTATTATACTCTCTACTTCTGTGACCTTGGGATAATTTCTAATAGAAAAATATTGGAAACAGTATAAATGCCCTTCAATAACTGAATGGATAAAATATTATGTATTTGTACAAATGGCAGTTAAAATAAAATAAAACCAGATATATATGTGTCAGCATAAATATATCTTAAAATTATACCATTGAAAGAAAAAATCAAATTGCAAAGATCTATACAGTATATTGGTGTTATGTAGTTTTAAAACAATGCAAATAACCCTACATAGGTTTTATGAAACACATATGCAATTAAAATTTGAAAATGTAAAAAGGGATATGTACCAACTTCAGGTAGTGGTTGTCTCTGTGGGAGCAAGAAAAATGAGGTAGGATGAGTTTCAAAAGTATCTATAATGTTTTACCTCTTTAGGAAGATATTTGGGTTTATAATTCTATGTAAGACAGATTAAGTATACTTCACCTTTCTTTCCCATAAAACTTGAGCAGAATGCATAAAAGCAGTAATTTGAGCACTCTGAAAAATAAATAATAGGCAATAGATTAGGAGCAAAGATCATAATTTGGCAGTGAGTTTACCATTTTTTTCTGTGTTCCTCCTGCCACACAACCCTGGACAAAACTATTGCTATGTGCAGCCAAGCCAGGTAGAGAAATCTTAACTTTCTGACTCAAAGACTGTAAAGGGGAGCCCCCCCAAACTGAAAAGTACTTAGGAGATTATGGAAAGGAAGAAGCTTGGAAAAGTGACCTTATAAGGTTATATACAAACTACTGAGCTCACCCCATCTTTGCATACATAAATCTGATTCAAAGACTTCTGAGAATTGAACAAACAGATCATCAACCAGGTTCCATGATGCTCACTCTTTGGAGCACAAGTGGGATTGATCCTAATTGTGTTATGAAGGCTTTGAAAATTGAACTACAGACCACAGAATGTAGGTTGGAACTTGTGTTCTGAACTTAGGTAGGTCAATTGTCTGCTAAAGCAAAATGTCAACATTCTCCACAGAATTTAAATAAGACCTAGAGTCTCATAATCTAATGTTCAAAATGTCCAAGATATAATCCAGAATTAGTCAACACACAAATAATCAGGAAAATCTCAACTTGCATGTGCAAAGATAATCAAGTGACTCCAACACAAAGATGACAATGTTGTTGGAATTATTTAATGATAATTTTAAAACAGTATTTTAAGATTTAAGCATTTTAGAGATTTTAATGACTTTAAAGCTATTGTAAAATGCTGCATTAAGCAATCATGAGGACCCTCAAAAAGTGAAACTAATAAAAAAATAGAAAGTCAGTCAGGAAATGTAAGATTAAAGAAGAACTAAATGGAAATCTTAGAATGGAAAAAAATAAAAAATAAAAAATTCACTAGATAGACTCAATAGCAGAGATGACAGGGAAAAGNAAAAAAATAAAAAATAAAAAATTCACTAGATAGACTCAATAGCAGAGATGACAGGGAAAAGAAAGAGTCAGTCAACTTGAAGATAGATTAATAGAAATTATCAATAGGATGGAGACAAAATGAAAAAAAATGAACATAGCTTCAGGGACTGGGGAGCAATAACTAAAGGTCAAACATTCATGTCATCAGTGTCTCAGATGGAGAGAGGAGAAAGAATGTGGTGCTGAAAACTATTTGCAGAAATAATAGCCAAAACCTTTCCAGATTTGGTAAAATTTGGTGAAATCCAAATGGGATAAATCCAATGAAATCTGTTTCCAGAAACAAGCACAGTTCTGAATACTAAAGACCTAAAGACTGGGGTTTGGTGGGGAACCATCAAAACACTTAAAAGCAGCTAGGGAAAAATGATGCATCGACCATAGGGGAAAAATAATTTTAATGACATTTCTGATCAGAAACCATGAAGGTCAGAAAGAAGAGGCATGGTACAGTTCAAATGCTAACAAAACAAAACAAAACAAAAACACCTCCCCAACCTGTCACCTCTTAATTCAGTGAAAATAAACTTTAGGAATGAAAATGAAAGAAAGACATTCTCAGATGAAGGAGAACTAGGAGATTTGTTGACAGCAGATTTTTTCTAAAATAATTTATTTTCTAATTGTACTAAGCAGTTAATATTCAATGGCAATAGCATGTCTGGTGGGTCAAACAACATTGTCCCACTCAAAATAAGAGTGCTTCAAGTGAATTAGTAGTTGGGATAAAAGTAATTGTTGAGGTGGAATTTGCTTTTAGGAAGAAAGACATATTGATGAAAAAGACCTTTGAGAGTGAATAGGGACATCTTATTCCATGAGGAAGGACAAAAATGGCAAGTCGCCTGAAATAATAATATGGCACTGGCAAATGGGCCTTTCAATTAAAACAGACACTAAGAGAACAAGCCCAAACCCAATGATGGGAATGACCTTGAGTATCAACATAAACTGTATTATTAATTCAAATGAAGTCTGAGATATCTCAGGTACAACGGTCAGGATTGTCACAGCAGAAGACTCAGAACAAGATGTGCATTTATGGGAGACTTCCAGGCCACCTAGTGTATGAAAATATTTAACTGGAAAATGTAACCTATTGTAGTTTGAACATTAACAGCTTTAGTGCCACAACACAGTGCTAACACTTCTTGTCTTATTGTATAACTTGTGGGTATTTGACAATTCTTAAACAGGACTAAAGTTTTTTCCCCTTGGAAATGTATAGGTCCTATTACAAGACCCTTCTGATTCAGAATCCTCATCTGTCAAATGATGTAATCTGAGAAAAAAATTGACCATGGAATCCTGAAATAACAAAGACATAACCTGTAACCTATACTTCTATAATATGTGGTACAAGGAAAAAAGTAGATTTTATAGGTCATTATAGAGTAATTATGTCTGACTTTCGTGGCAATGAAATATTTAGAGTCTAGATGATAATACTATATGGTTTAAGACAGAAATAATAGATAGAATTAATATTAAAGAAACAAAAAAGACTTATGATAACTTTGATCAAATGTATTGGGAGATTGGATTAAAGACCTCTCAGAACTATTCTCCTGTGAAGAATGGCTTGAAGAAGATTGGGACTTGATTACTGATAGATTATAGTTAATTATAGTCCTTAATCATTTAATAGTTGTATACTATAAAGTATACTATAAAGACATTTGTATATCAAGAAGGCAAAGGAATTATAAAGATAGTAAAAAAGAAGATAAATTTTGTGTGGTTGTTAGACGCATGTTAGATGGTTTGTCTGCCTATTTAAATCCATACTAACCCTTCACTGATTATTAACAGTACTTGAAATCTGTATGTGCATTATGATTGTTGATATAATGTTTGATTGATAAATGATGCTGTAAGGCAAGTATTACTATCAAAGTAAGAGTGATAAAAGACTTTGTTGTAAAAAGACTTTGACCACAGATCAGGAGAGTGAACTGTGCTGTGAGGGTTAATTTCAACAAGCCTGAAATTATCCTAAATTGTTCTGAAATAAGAATTACACATCTGCAGTTTTGACCCCTGGTCAAGGCATGAAACATACTGATTTATAGTGTTGCTTTGTAACCATAGGTCTGAGAGGATCTGGAATGGTTTGTATCAGTTTGTTATTGTATTTACTAATAACAGTGAAGCTGAAGATTTGCATCTGGTTTCAGTGAGACCCTGGAAGGCTCTGTTGTTACAGCTGGTTATGTAGCAAGAATATGCCTACATGATCAGCAGAATACATGGAACCCAGGCCCAAAAATCTCACCTGTATTTGTAAAGGAGTGGGCACAAAAAGTTTATTGGGGAAGAACAAAGCAAACTTATTTATTGTTGATAATTTTATCCTTATTCAAAGACGCTTCTCATTTTAGACTGTCTAATGGTTTGGTCTGCAATTTTATATTTCAATTAAGCTTTGGCTGAATATGGTAGTCATAAAGATAGGCCATTCAGATCTCCTACAAAAGAACCTGCTATGGGGAGCATAAGTGACTAACAATCTCCAGCTCCTGTCCCTGTGAATGCTAAGGCCAAATTATCTTGATTGCTCCTTGTTAATGACTGAGCATGGCGGGATATCAGTGATGACTCATTCCTGCCTGATGCAGGATTCTGTTAATGTCCATGGAACATATCAAATCTTGGTCAAACTTTGGGCCACAGTATAAGTCTCAGCAAATTATGAATAAATAAATGAATGAGTAAATTAATAAGTAGTATGGGATAATACCCTGACCTCAATACAGTGATATTAACATTAATAATAAATTTAGAACAAATTAAGAAAATAAATAGTGAAGACATTCTCCTCTCAAAATGATTAAAATATCTAAAACTTAATGATTAAGAAAAAATGTTTTGCTGTGGTCTTTAAGATCAACTAAAGTTAGTTGGAATGACTGAAGTGTGTCTCATCCCCCAAATTATAGCATAATAATTGCATTAGAAAACAAAAAAGAATGAAAATAAATAAATGT
>NW_007726972.1:68136-69625 GCF_000696425.1 Galeopterus variegatus
AACTAAAGTTAGTTGGAATGACTGAAGTGTGTCTCATCCCCCAAATTATAGCATAATAATTGTATTAGAAAACAAAAAAGAATGAAAATAAATGTCTCAATTGAAGAGCATTTAAATGGACAACAAAACAAAGAGAGCAGAAGGAAAGAATCAATAAAGATAAAAGGAGAAATGAGAAACAAAGAATACAAGTAACAAATACATTAAAAACCTGCTTATTTGAAAAACAAAACAAAGCCATAAATTGTTAGTTATCTTAATAAAATAAAACAAATGGAAAAAAATTCAAAGAGTAAACATGGTAACCTCATTTATGATGTTCCTTCCAGCCCAAAAATGAATCTATCTTTTCTTTCAGAACATCTGGAGCTAGATAGCATGTGAGGCCTTGGGCCATGAGAGAAGCTTAGGTTGAGACCAACACGGACCCTGAGACATGTCCCTTTGCCCCTGTGATGTTGAGGAGAATTTGAACAGTGGATTGAGGATTCCTATGCCTGTGATTACAAAACAGACATCCAAAGAAATAGAACTGCTGGAGAGGCCAGAAAACAATTTGAGTAATGCCCCCACCAAAAAGAGAAAAGCAAAAATGAGCTTTAATAAAATTTAAGTACAGCAGAAAAAAGACCTCTCTAGAACTTTTTTTTTTTTAACACAGTATTTTTGAAGCAAATTACTCGGGATAAATTGAAGAAAAGGATGATTAGCATTAAGACCCCAAAATAGTGGCTGACAGTGGTAGCTCAGTAGTAAATAATAAAATAAAATAAGGAGACATAATAAAATAATAATATGTAATAATACATAAGATGTAAATAATAGGGTTCCACAAATAGAAATGGGAACAGTTGCAAGAGAGACAATAATTAAGAAATTAATAGAAGAAAATTTCATTCAGATGATAAAAGACAAAAACTCTGCAATTTCCATGACAGAAGTTACCTATTTTCTGGTGTTACAAATTTCATTAGTAAAGACGAAAGAAAACAAATCAGAATGGTTTCTCATCTGCAGCCCCAGCTATTGAAAGAACAACTAGAACACAACCCCAAGCCAAGTTTACATTTATCTGCCAGGACAAAGGAAAGATTTTTGAGAATATGAAAATATTCAGAGTGTTTATCATCTATGTAAATCATCTGAGGCAAATGGCCAGGGAAGTAACTCTAATTAAACAACCCTTACAAGAAATTCCCAAGGCAGTACTGGGTTTGGTTCCTGAAAAATAACTACCACTGCCATAAAAACCCAAGAAAAATCAAAACCTGCTAGTATAATAAAAATGGCATTCATGAAGAGAAAACAAAAAGGCTATCTACAACCAAAGGAACCAACAAAAACAGAAAACAAACAGTAAATCAGAAAGAAAGGAGCAAAAGACACCTAAGACAACCAAACAATAATCAATAAAATGCTAGGAATAAATCAACAGTTTTCAATAACAACTCTTAATGTAAAAGACTTAAATTCCCCAATCAAAAGACAC
>NW_007726972.1:70459-71615 GCF_000696425.1 Galeopterus variegatus
ATGCATCAAGAAGACATAACAATTATAAATATGTACACACCCAATGTTGGAGCAGCCAGATTTATAAAACAAACTCTATTAGACCTAAAGAAGGAAATAGACCTAATACCATAATAGCAGGGGACCTGAACACCCCACTGTCAATATTGAACAGATCATCTAGGCAAAGAATCAGCAGAGAAACACAAGATTTAAACAATACTCTAGACCAATTGGATTTGGCAGATATCTACAGAACATTCCATCCAGTGACCTCAGAATATTCATTTTTCTCATCAGCACATGGATCATTCTCCAGGATAGATCACATATTAGGTCACAAATCAAGTCTCAATAAATTTTAAAAAAAATTGGAATTATCCCATGTATTTTCTCAGAAGACAATGGATTAAAACTAGAAATCAATAAGAAATGAAATTCTGGAAACTGTACAAACACAAGGAAATTAAACAGCATTCTACTTAATCACGTATGGGTCCAAGAAGAAATTAAGCAGGAAATCAAAAAATTTATTGAAACCAATAAAAATAATGATACATCATACCAAAACCTGTGGAATACTGCAAAAGCAGTATTTAAGGGGAAATTTACCACATTAAATGCTCAGTTCAGAAGAATGGAAAGATGGCAAGTGAGCAACCTAACACTTCACCTTAAATAACTAGAAAAACAAGAACAATCCAAACCTAAAGTTAACAGACGGAAAGGAATCATTAAGATAAGAGCAGAATTTAATGAAATTGAAACCCCAAAAAACAATAGAAAAGATCAATAAATCAAAAAGTTGTTTTTTTGAAAAATAAATAATATTGAAAAACCATTAGCATTGCTAACTAAAAAGAAGAGAGAAGATCCAAATAACAAAAATTAGAAATGAAAAAGGTAATATTACAACTAATTCATCTGAAATACAAGGAATCATTCGAGACTACTGTAAACAACTATACACCAACAAATTTGAAAATCTGGAGGAAATGGATAAATTTAGGGACACACACAAGCTCCCAAAACTGAGCCATGAAGACGTAGAAAATCTGAACAGGCCAATAACAATAAAGGAGATTGAAGCTGTTATCAGAAGGCTCCCAACAAAAAGGCCCAGGACCAGATGGATTCACAGCAGAATTTTACCAAACATTCAAAGAGGAATTGACAC
>NW_007726972.1:72573-96767 GCF_000696425.1 Galeopterus variegatus
AAAGCTTCTGCACAGCAAAAGAAACAATTAACAGAGTTAAAAGACAACCAACAGAGTGGGAGAAAATATTTGCAAAATATACATCTGACAAAGTATTAATATCCAGAATACACAAGGAACTCAAACAACTTTAGAAGAAAAAAACAAGCAACCCAATTAAAAAATGGGCAAAAGAGCTAAATAGGCATTTCTCTAAGGAAGATATACAAATGGCCAACAGACATATGAAAAAATGCTCAACATCACTCAGCATTTGGGAAATGCAAATCAAAACTACACTGAGATACCATCTCACCCCAGTAAGGATGGCTAATATTCAAAAGACTCTGAACGATAAATGCTGGTGAGGTTGCGGAGGAAAAGGAACTCTCATAGACTGTTGGGACTGCAAAATGGTGCAGCCTTTATGGAAAATGGTATGCAGTTTCCTCAAACAATTGCAGATAGATCTACCATATGACCCAGCTATCCCACTGCTGGGAATATACCTAGAGGAATGGAAATCATCAAGTCGAAGGTGTACCTGTTCCCCAATGTCCATCGCAGCTCTATTTACAATAGCTAAGAGTTGGAACCAGCCCAAATGTCCATCATCAGATGAGTGCATACGGAAAATGTGGTATATCTACACAATGGAATACTACTCAGCTATAAAAAAGAATGAAATACTGCCATTTGCAATGACATGTTTGGGCCTTGAGAGAATTATATTAAGTGAAGCAAGTCAGGTGCAGAAAGAGAAATATCACATGTTCTCACTTATTTGTGGGAGATTAAAAATAAATAATTAAATACACACACACACACACACACACAAAAAAAAAAAAAAACGGGGGAGGATAAGAAGACATAACAATTGCTATTCCTTGAAATTGATATGACAAGGAAACAGAGAGGACATTGTTGGGAGGGAGGGGAGAGAGGGAGGAGGGAGGAAGGTTTCGGTAATTGTCCACAATAATTAACCACATTGTATATCGACAAAATAAAATAAAATAAAATATTAAAAAAATACATATGGATGTACTTCAAAAAACTAAAAATAGAACTACCATATGATCCAGCAATCCCACTGTTGCATATTTATCCAAATGAAAGAAACTAGCATACCAAAGTGATATCTGAACCTCAGTGTTTGTTGCAGCATTATTCACAATAGCCAAGATACGAGATCAACCTAGTGTCCACTGATAGCGCAATAAAGAAAATGTGGTATATAGACACAGTGGAGTACTACTTATAAAAAAGAATGAAATCCTGTCATTTGTAGCAACCTGGATGACCCTGGTAGACATTATGTTAAGGGAAATAAGTCTGGTACAGACACCACTCTTATGCAACATAGTATTGGAAGTACCAGCAAGAGCAATCAGGTAAGAGAAAGAAATAAAGAGCATCCAGATTGGAAAAGACAAACTCTCCCTATTTGCAGATGACGTGATCCTATACATGGAAAAATCTAAAGATTCTACCAAAAAAACCTCTTAGAGCTAATTAATGATTTCAGTAAAGTTGCAGGAAAGAAAATCAATATGCAAAAATCAATAGCATTTTTTCACTCCTATAACAAATTAGCATAAAAAGAAGTGAAGAAAGCTAGTGCATTTACAATAGTCACCAAAAACATAACGTACCTAAAAATTAACTTAACCAAGGAGGTGGAAGATCTCTACAATGAGAATTACAAATCACTGCTGAAAGAAATTAATGAGGGCACAAAAGTTGGAAAAACATTCAGTTCTTTTGGATTGGAAGAATTAACATTGTGAAAATGTTCATACTACCCAATGTGATCTACAAATTCAATGCAATACCCATCAAAATACCAATAATATTCTTCACAGAAATAGAAAAAAACAATTTTAACATTCAAATGGAACAACAAAAGACCCCGAATAGCCAAAGCAGTCCTGAGACAAAGAAATAAAGCCGGAGGCATAACTCTACCTGACTTCAAACCATACTACAAAGCAATAGTAACCATGACAACATGGTACTGGCATAAAAACAGACACTAAGACCAATGGAACAGAATAGAGAATGCAGAAATCAACCCACATACAGCCAAGTGATCTTTGACAAGGGCAAATCATTTTTATTTATTAAAACTCTCTCATTTCCCAAGGCACTTCAGTAGCTTTCACAAAAATATCTATTTTAAACCAGGCAAAGCATGTGCTTTAGGAGTACTGTGGTAACATAATCAGAAAAGACAATTACACTTAACACAGAATATCTCCCAATAATACTACATGACTGAACTGAGCAACTCTGAAAGACTGTGAACACAATTTGTTTTTAAAAAATTTTTTTTCCCATGATTAGGTATCACAAAAGGGACATACACAGTGACATCGTTTTTGGCACTCAGAGAAGTGCTAGTGGCTAAGGCTGGTACCACCTTGCATAAGTGGTAACTATAGACCATTGCCAGAGTGATTCTGGGTTTCCAAGAGCATACATTGGGAAAAAACTGCCTCTTCAATAAATGGTGCTGGGAAAACTGGACATCCATATGTAGAAGAATGAAACTAGACCTGTACCTCTTGCCATATACCAAAATCAACTCTAAGTGGATGCATGACTTAGTATATAAGACCCGAAACTATAAAACTCCTAAGAGAAAACATAGGGAAAACACTTTAGGAATTGGCACTGGACGACTTTATGAATAAGATTCCCAAAGCACAGGCAACAAAGGAAAAAATAAATGGGATTATATCAAAGTGAAAAGCTTCTGTAAAGCAAAAGAACAAATTAGAGTGAAAGCCAACCTGCAGACTGGGAGAAAATATTTGCACACTATGTATCTGAGAAGGGATTAATATCCAGGATATACAAGGAACTCAAACAACTTAACAGTAAAATGCCAAGTGGCCTGAATAAAAATTGGGCAAAGGAGCTGAATAGTCATTTCTCAAAGGAAGATATACAAATGGCCAATGGACACATGAAAAAATGCTCAACATCACTGAGCATCAGGGAAATGCAAATCCACACTGAGTTATCATCTCACCCCCATCAGACTGGCCATTATCAAAAAGACAGAGAATATCAAACGCGGGCAAGGATGTGGAGAAAGGGGAACTCTCCTACATTGCTGGTGTGACTGTAAATTAGTGCAGCCATTACGGAAAATGGTATGGAGGTTCCTCAAACAACTACAGGTAGAACCGCCATAAGACCTAGCAATCCCACTGCTGGATTTATACCCAAAGGAATGGAAATCATCATGTTGAAGGGATACCTACACTCTCATGTTTATCGCAGCTCCATTTACAATAGGCAAGAGTTGGAACCAACCTAAGTGTCCATAGATGGATGACTGGATAAGGTAAATGTGGTATATGTGCACAATGGAATACTACTCTGCCATAAAAAGAATGAAATTCTGCCATTCACAGCAACACAGATGAACTTAGAGAAAATTACATTAAATGAAATAAGCCAGACACAGAAAGAGAAATACTACATATCCCTACTTATAAGTGGGAGCAAAAGAAATAATCTTATAAATAAAAAAAGAAAGAAAAGAAAAATAGAACAATTAATAATTCATTGAACTTTCAAAAGGAGAGAACAGAACTGAGGCCACCAGAGGTGGGCGAGAGAGGGTGAGGGGTTTAGTGAGAAATTGGTAAAGGACCATAAAAAATGATTACATTGTATAATGTTGAATATACTAATTATCCTGATTTGAGCATTGCATATTGCACACAGGTATTTATATTCAACACTGTACCCCACAGATATATATATAATCAATTGTGTTTCAATAAAAAAAATAATGATAACAATGAGCTACGTACACTCAGGTTTGATTGATTAACTATCACATGTAAAGTGGGTATCAATTCTGGCTGCACACTAGCTTCACCTAGGGAAGTTAGAAAATTTTTGATCCCCAGCTGCATACCAGACAAATCAGATGAGAAACCTCTTGCGGTGAGACTCAGGCCTCAGTATTTGTAAAACTCTTCTAGTGAATAAATTGTGAACTCAAGGTTGCAATTACTGAATATGATCATACAATATCATGATTTTAAATTTCAATAGTTTAGTTCTTAGCAGACTGAGACTAGCAAATGAGTTTCTAAATCAAAATATTTTGCAGAATTGTCATCTAAAACTTACAAAATTTTAAATAATTTTCTCAGGGCAAGGATCTACCAATAGGTGGAAACTTGAGTGACGCAACCATAGAAGTGAAAATCACTTTCTGTGAAGCACGCAGCACTTATAAATATTTTATTATTGAAATACAACTTTATTTCCAAATTTTGAGTTAATTTTAATAAAATATAATTGTTCATTATGCAGTTAAAAGGAGCATCCAAAATATTAATTATAATTTTCAAAAACTAGTAGAATCATTAGGATCACAAAATGTGACTATAATATTTGTATGTGTGATGATTAATTTTATGTTTCATTTGGCTAGGCCACAGATATTGGTTAAATACCAGTCTAGATGTTGCTGCAGAGGCATTTTTTAGATGAGATTAACATTTAAATCAGTAGAATCTGAGTATAATAAACTACCTTCCATAATGTGAGCAGGTCTAATCCAATCAGTTGAAAGCCTTAAAAGAAAAACTTTCCCTTGAGGAAGAGAAGAGGAAATTCTGCCTTCAGATTTTCTTTGGACTTGAGCTGCAACAACTTTTCTCTGGGTCTCCAGCTTGCTGTTCTGCCCAGCAGATTTTGAACTTGCCAGACTCCATACTCACTCACGTGAGCCAATTTCTTGAAATGATACTTTCTCTTTCTCCATATATACAGTATATACACATTCTATTGATTCAATTTCTTTGGAGAACTCTGACTAATACAGTATGTGTAAATGGGAAACAATTGTGGAGTACTATAAATAATTTTGTTCCCAATTCTCAATCCTACTCATGCCCCTGATATTTTCTAATATAACCGCAAATTGAAAAAGTTTTTGCCTGTTGTTGAAAGTATTATATCATTAGTGTCCCCAACAACTCAGGGTGTTTGTTGTTTTAGGGTACATATTGAGCCCAATTCCCAAGGTGTCCACTTTGCCATTAAGTCCAGTTCCTAGTCTGGGACAATTTGTGGCTCTGAATGTTTTTTCCAAAGGGGAATTTTCAAAGTTTAACTGATAAATATTCTGATCCATTTTGGGAAGAGAATAGAAATCATGGGATTGCTTAAGTTTTTATTTGCTTTTTGAAAAAAATGTTATTTTTGTATTTATTGTTTCATACTCAAGAGGCCTCCAGGTATTTCACCTCTGTGTCCAGCCTTCTAAACAATACAAAATATTCTCAGTTATGCAGGTAATTACACTGTAGTTTACATGGGACATTAAGATGGATGAAACAATTCTCAGGAGAACATGAAGTAAGGAATTGAAGATATTCAAGCAAATTTTGTTCTTTAACCTTGGGATCCTTTGAATGAAAATTTTTGTGCCTTTGATCAATCACTTATTCAAATTACCTCCATTCTTCACTCCAAATTTGAAGTCTCTCAAGCAGCCTTTCTTAAAATTGTTGAACCACACCTGCTTTTGGTAACTATGTAAATCTTACAAAACATTCTACTTCATCTCATCCAATATTTATGAGTGCTAATCTAGTATTTTAAAGTATGTATTTGAATAATTGGAGTGAATTATCTAGAAAACAACAAAGAACTTTTTATCTGCTGTCTACACTTAAAATGTGAAATGAATGAGTACTTCTCGTCTCTCCTTTGCTGAGTGAATGTAGACACAGTTATAAACTTTTAGGGAATGTGCCTCACAAGTTGAGAATCTTCTTGGTTGGTGGAGAGAGGAAGATATAAAATCAAGATAAATGCAGAAATTTTTTTCAAACTTTATCTTCTGTAGTTTGTATTAAGGAAAGAAAAAAGAATCCTCTTCAGATGGACACATTTTGGAGATTTCCATTGCTTCCTGGAGTCTGGCACATATAAAGTTTAAGGTTTGGAAGAGATTTTTTAATCATTCCTTAGGCTAGGGAAGAGGAAAGTGATTCTTTCAGCATATCAGTTAAGATATAAAATATTTGTTAGTGGTAAATTGGTCTTTGTGGTACAAAGATTTAATACTCCGAGGCCAGACCAGAGTGGTTTTGTCTGCTTCTCTTCACCGTCTTTGGGACATGAAGATTTCCCTCTCTTTCTTTATCTTTTCCTCTATCCAGCTGCAGTACTTTGCAGAAGAGAGAGAAAGACCTATAAAGCACTCCTTGGAGTCCTTACATCAGAAGAGGTGGAATATTGTGCCAAGAGAGAAGTGCCTAATGAAACTGAGGGCTGGGAAGGGGGCTGGAGAGGATGGAGACCCTGGGAGACAACTCTGCAGAGGGCAGGGGGTTGTGAGGCATGTTCCTAGGGTCATGAACCACCTGGGGATACTTCTTAACAATGCAGGTTTCTAAGCCTCAACTCTAGGCCTGTTAAAGCTGAGTTTCTAGGAGGAGGTTTAGAAGTCTGCATTTTACACAGGTGTTAAGAAATATTACTCTAGGATTAAGGTAGGACACAACTCAGTATAAATTGATTAAATGAGATAAATCACTTGACTCTGCCACCGTGAAGGCTCGGATTCCTTGAAGTCAGTCACATTGGATTTTCCTAGTTCCCTTTGTGTGTACAATCAGCTACAAAGGCCTGTTTGTGTCCATGTGTGTGTTTGTGTATGTGTATTAATAGCCATCTCTTCTGTGGTGTGTGTAACAGTAGGAAGATAACTTCCAGTTAGGTAACATTTAAATCCTGATGACTTAAAAGCCAAAGGAGACTTTACATATCTCTAGCATTATTTGTTGATTTTATTTTTTCAAATGTTATATTGTAATCTTACTTTCCTCATTTAAATGTTTCTGGAAATGCTGGGAAATGGATGAGGGAAATATTTCTCATTTCTTTTCCACAAATTGTTTATTATGTGCTTCTCAACTTTAGTGCTAATGCTGTCTTTATTTGCAAATAAAATAATTTGCTTCAGAATATTTAAATTTTCCCCACAAATTATTTGCATTTTGTACATCTCAACTTTAATGCTAATGGTGACATTTAAAAAAAAAACCCTCAAAATATTTTTAAAATTTTACTTTAACTTATTTTCACCATGACTGGTACCATTTCTGTGTCAGCAATAGCCAATCTATCTACATAAGCTTTGAAAACATTTTTTCTTAATTTTTAAATATTTTCCCTTTAATGAGCAGTATCTACTTATTGCAGATCATTTAAAAATCTGAAAAGTATGAAGAAGTAAATTAAAATAAAGTGTAAATTACACCACTGATAGAATTTTAATTTTTTTTGTTTGTTTGTTTCTATGTGTATGTTTATGTATTACCCACATAAATGTCTGTATTCACCAAAAATATGGTGAGGTTATAATATACTTTTAAAAAAGTACTGATTCTTTTCCATTATCAGGTCATGGGCATTTTTACATACCATTTAAAATCATCCTAAAATATGATGTTTTATAACTGCCAAATAGTCCATCAGGTAGATGGTATCACATCTCTAAATGAAGTTTAAATTAGGCTGTCGGTATTGTAACATTTTAAGAGAACATTAGATGGTCAGCTCAAAGTCTTGCTCGAGCTGACCCTGTCTATCTATTAAGGCTCTATCCATTATCATGACTCATCTGAATTGCTTTGAAGTGTTTCCCAGTAACAGTGATCTGTGGAAGACAAAGGCCCCAAATAATCTTATCTCTAAAGCAGAGTTACTCTGTCTTGACACGATTGACATTTTAGACTTTTTGGTTGGGTAAGTCTTTATTGTGGAGGGCTGTCTTGTGCATTGTAGGATGTTTAGCAACATCCCTGGCCTTTACCTATTAGATGCCAGTAATACCCCCTTCCCCAATTCCTCACCTAGCTGTGACAATAGGAAATGTTTCCAGACGTTGTCAATGTTCCTTGGACTGGGTGGGGCAGGGGAGCAGAATCACAGCCAGTTGAGAACCATTGTTCAAAAACAGTTGCTCTTTAGCTGTCTGTACTCATAAACCCATGCAAATTATGAGTGAGTTTATCTCTTAGGTGGGTCCTTGAGAAAAGGAAAAAAAAAAAAAAAAAGATGCAAAACCACTGTGAATGAAGTTAAAAGTGATGTTTATTAGATCTGTTTGAGCAGTTCAGTTTTATCTGTGTCCATAATTACAATCTAGCTAGCTCATTCCACTCCGTTGTGAATAATAGCCAAAGGTCAAGGAGGCGGAATAGAAGAGAAGGGATTCGTGTCAATCACCTTATACAAAAATATAACTCAAAGCACATATTCCCCTCGTGCTGAACAGCATTGTCTTTAAAACCTCAGACACCTTTTCTCCTCGTTTAGGTCTTTATGCCTTATTTTTTCCTTAAAAAAAGTTGTTTGCTTTATAGCTTAAAATGATTAAGACAGAAGGTAGAAATTCAGGTTTGCTGTGTATAGTCATGCATTCTATGTACTGTACAAATCCAGGGGTGACATTCAAAACAACTTTGATACGATGATGTCTACAGGAGTTGGGCAACAATGTGCTGCAGACTTGGGACATTTGTCTAAATTGTACTCTGTTCCTTTGATGCTGCTGAATGTAAAACTCAGTGTACTAAAATTCAATGGTTCCTATTCTGCATTTGGGCTCATGCCTCTTCTTCACAGTAATAAATGAATATACATGTGATTCTTATTATTTTTTACTTTTAATCAAATTGGTGATGTGGAGGATAAAGTTTGAAGGAAATCCAGTGATTATCAAAGGTCAGCAAGAGGGCACTGGGGAGTCAAGTGGAGTTGAGCGTATCTAAAGATGGGTGCCAGGAATCTTCTAACTTAGATCACTTGACAATTTTTCCCATCCAGCTCTATGGATGATAACATTGGCCACACACATATGAGTATAGTTAACTTGTGAACAATATAGCTGATTTATGGACAATAAAAATATTTGTAAAAGTTTAAATTTTTCTGATTGAATGTCACTATAATATTTCCTTAATAATACTTGGTTTAATTGTGTGATGCTAATGAAATCTGTTTATTATATGAGTCAAGCTGTGGCTGAAGATGAAAGCCCATGCTATAGTGTGAAGAGCGTATGAGTCTGGAATCATAGTTTCCAGTACTGATTTTACTACTGATATACTATATGACCTTAGCTATTTATTCCCCCACTTGAATGTAAAATATGGGTAAAAATTCCAAGCATTTTTATGGATAGAAAATGTTAGTAAAATTGGTTAAGAAATGTGACCTACATAGAATTATAATGACTATGAATTATTATTTTATGTCAGTAAGAGAAAATAAGTGACCAGTTATTAGAATTTTTAAATAAATATCCCTATCTATTATGTATTGAGACAATTTGATCTAGTGATTACAGAAACGGTATTTTTATGGTAAAATTTCTCAGTCCCCATTAAAAGGAAAATGGCCCATTTGGTTTTTATTATCTTTTTATTTCAGAGTAGAAACAGCTGAAGCGTCATGCAGCCAAATAGTGATGTCATAACTCAGTACTACTCTGTACACTATTCCAAATTAGAAATTGTCATTTAATCATAGAATTTTAATTCTGGAAGGCATTCTTTAGGTTATTTTGTCAAACATTTTATAAATGAGCCAACAAAAGATGAAAGAAGGTTTAGTGGCTTCTTACTGGTTTCCCAGATAGTCTAGATTTCCAACTTGGGTTTTTCTCCAGTGTAAAATGTAAAGTAAATTATGTTGTAAATTCATTGTCTACCATATTTGAGGGTGCTTGGGCTCAATTTGGGGGACAGCTAAAGAAAGTGCTCAGAGATCTAGCAATCTCCAATAGTCACCTTGCATACACACACACACACACACACACACACACACACACACACATATGTATGTATATCCCTTTTGAGAAGAAATATTTCCAAAATTTCAGTACTGCAACTTTCAGGTGATTACATCAATGATCTGTCAGCTTGCTACCATGATTTACATGGGAAGTACTCAAAATTGTTCTAGCATTTTGTGGACAGCTGGAAACTAGTAAATTGATTAAACAGAAATCATAATTTGACAGGCTACATTTTAGGATATGATGCTTGTGCAACCAAGACCTGATTCTAATTTTTTTAAAATATGTATTTAAAATGTGAAACTGAATGTTTAGAGTAATGGTACCAATTATGGTTCAGTTGCAGATGTTAGCCAGCTTAAGCAGAAAGATACTAAATTTTCCATTGCTTAAAGATTATGGGTGAGTATTTCCAATAAGACCTGAATATTTGAAAATAGAGTGATGTAGAAAAGAGCAAGAAGGGAATAGAAGAAAGAAGGAAGAAAGAAAGGCAGAAATAAAGGAAAAGAGGAAGGAGGGAAAGATGTAGAAGATGCTGTTGTTATCCCTGCCAAATGCTTTTTACTGGATTGGGGAGCCATCCCCGAGCTGTGGGAGTGTTGAGCTAACTCTGGAGAACTATCCTTGCCTGCCCTGGTTCTCACAGGATAATACTTGTCAGGTTACATGCCTCCTCCTCCTTGGGGTAGCCAATGACTGACTGATACAAAGTACAAGCCCAGCCCTCTTGCTTCCATGTGAGGTATGTCAGTGTAATTTATATTCCAGATTGGACTTCACCTGATGCCTCATGATTGCTGTCTTTTTCCTCTTTTCTCCCTCTTATGTAGGTATTTCCTGAAAAGACCTTTCACAATAAATCATAAATGGCTGAATCCCTGTCTCATGCCTGGCTTCTTGGGAATCCTATTTAAGATAAATGAAAAAAAAGAAATAGAAAAAGAAAACAAACAAATTTTGCCATCCAGCCTTAAGAGACTTTTAAGATATCATTAACCCCAGGCAAATTACATGACTTTTCTTTGTCTTCCATGCTAATTTACTAGGGACCTAGTCTCTTTCCAACCACCTTTTTTATTTTTCACTGAAAACTCAATACAAACACCCATTTGTAACAAATAAGTTGAGTTCAATAACACTGCCAAATACAGATTTCCCATGAAACTTAGACAAGAGAAGGAAGTAGAGAAAGAACAAACTTGATTTCTTAGCTGAAGCATATTGATTTCATTTGAAGGGATTAGTGTTAGAATAAATAAAGGTTGTTTTTACTTTATGCAGTGGATATGAATAAATACAATGAAACTTGTCATGTGAGACGGCTTAAAGAAAGAAGGGTTCAGACTGTTTATATAGATAAATGGTATTCATGCTCATTACTAAAGGGAAGTCAGAGGGTACATTTCTAATGTGATGAAGTATTATATGTCATTTTAAGAACATTTATCATGCTTATTCCACTAAGCAGAGAAACAATGTCGTGTGTGTTTTGGGGGGTGGCAGGTTGTAGGCAGAATAATAGTTCCCCCAAAGATGTCCATGTCCCCATCCCTGGAACCTGTGAATAGGTTAAGTTACCCAACAAAGGGCAATTAAGACTGCTAATCAGCTAACTTTAAAATTGGGAGAGTTCCATCCATGTTGCTGCAAATGACAGGATTTCCTTATTTTATGGCTGAATAGTATTCCATTGTGTAAATACAGCACATTTTCTTTATCCATTCATCTAAGACAAATACTAAATGGTCTCACTCCTTTGTAGAGTCTAAAAAAGTTGATCTTATGGATGTAAAGAGTAGATTTGTGGTTGTCAGAGGCTGAGAAGGGTGGGGGGGAGAGAAATTGGTCGATGGGTAGTTACAATTAGACAGGATGTATTAATTCTAGTGTTCCAATACACAGAGGAGTGACTATGGTTAACCATAGTATATTGTATATTTCAAATTAGCAGTAAAAGAAGATTTTGAAAGTTCTGCCAATTACATGTATTGAAATGTTACACTGTACCCCACAAATATGCATAATCAATATGTCAATTAAAAATAAATAACTTTTTAAAAAATTCGGATAGTTCCTGGATTATCCAAGTGGGCCTAGTGTAATCACAAGAGTCCTTAAAAGAGGAAATACACTGTACCCCACAAATATGCATAATCAATATGTCAATTAAAAATAAATAACTTTTTAAAAAATTGGGATAGTTCCTGGATTATCCAAGTGGGCCTAGTGTAATCACAAGAGTCCTTAAAAGAGGAAACAGAAGGCCAAAGAAAACCCTGTGCTAGAGTGATGCTATGGAAGACAGACCTGACTGTCCAGAGCATTGCTGTCTTTGAGAACAGAGGAGGGCCACGAGCCAAGGAATGTCGGCATCATCTAGAATCTGGAAAAAGCAAGGAAATGGATTTTCTCTAGAGATTGCAGAAGGAATGCAGCTCTGCTGATATCTTGTTTTAGCCTAGTAAGACCTGTGTCAGACTTCTGACCTATGGAATTTTAAGGTAATAAATTTGTGATGTTTTAACCATAGGTTGTTATAATTTGTTGCAGCAGTGATAGAAAACTAATATAGTGTGCATACACATACTTTAAAAAAATGTGATGTTATTGAATTTTTTCCAACTATAAAAATAGTTAAAAAGAGCACATAGTTGTTTCTATAAGTTAAAAGAGATGTACAGAATAATTAGTAATTTTTCTTCTCTCCTTGTAGCATCAATACCTAGACTACACAATGTTTCATGTCCTTCTCTACTTTTTCTATCTTTATACAAAACATATATCTTTTTTATACATGTGATCACATGTATAGCTATTTTTATAATTAATATTTGCAAAAAGCAGGATTATCTCTCTCTTTCTTTTTTACACTTTACTGTATGTAATACAGGCCATATTCCAGGTCAATTGGTTTAATAAGTCCAACACTTTCTTTTTTATAGTCTTGAAATTTTTCATAGGGTTGATATAATATGTTTTACTAAATCATTCCTTGCTGATAAATATTTATATATTTCCAGGGTTTTTTTTTTTTGGTTTTTTTTTGTTGTTGTTGCTATGTTTTTTCCCCCATGTTGTACAATGCTGTAATTAATAAAGCTCATATTACATATTTGTATGTGCTGGAACTTTTTTTATTTATAGGATTAGTTTCCCAAAATTAGAATGCTAGGTTTTGCTTATTTTTTAGTGTTGCACTTGTAGTGAAGTATATCATTAGATGTAACAAAAATAATCTCTAAACCTCACTTTTAAAATTAATTTTTTCCTTTTATTTCACATATATTTAGCATTTTGGCTGCCAATATGCAAAAAAATTAACTGATGTTTTCTTTTATTCTCAAAGCCATACTACTAAAAAATACATTAAAAATGAGAGAATTCTCATAAAGGTGGCAAAAAAAAATCAAAAGAAATAAAGGGCCTATTATTTGCTTCTGAAATTCTAAGATTACCTGAAGATACAGCATTAATTATAAATCTCTAGATAATACATGCCACCAGTGGGTGGTTTTTTCCTAATTCCCCACAGGGTTCAGTTTTAAGACATGATGGTACCTCAATGGAAGCCAAGCAGGAAGAGGAGGGTAAAAAGGTGCAAAGTTTAGGGAAAATTAACCAGACTATAAGGCTGCCCTACTAGAAAAATTGTTAAATAAGTTACGATATCCAAATAAATGCAAATTTCATAGGCTCTGACCATCCATAGCATGTACAACACTGGGCAGGGTAGGTAATACTTATTAATGTTATCATTAGTATGTGAAACAGCATGGTGGTATTGGCAAGTAATTTTACAATTTGCTGTTTAAATTTCTCATATAACTTAGTAGTTCCCATGCTCCTGGATGAGATCTTTGGTAGGTCTCATACTTTTAATAGTTCTCTTAGATAAAAAGTTATCTGCTCCCTTCTTATGACAAAACTACCTCTCATTTTAATGATTAAAATATCCAATCCCACGTAATGGGAAAATGGCAAGATTCATTGTGAGTTAGTCTCTGTCATTGCTCAGCTTCATTCCAGCTGGAAGTTTGTGTTAAGAATGGGAAAGGTGGTATCTTTATCTTCATCTGTATTTTCTTAGCACTGCCACTCCTAACCCACTTTCTGGACTGCTGCTGCTCTGTCATGGTGACAGTATGAAAGACAGGAGAAGTAAGAGGTAGTAAAGCTCTCATATGACCATCGTATCTGATGTTGATTTCCTCTGGCCTTTGCTATTGTGTAAGGTGACTCCATGATGTTCTACGAGAAAAGCTTTTTCTACATGGTTAGTAATTCTTCTTTATCTGTTCATCTGTAATTCCCATATAGCTTCTGCACCTGGCTCTGTACCTCTAGCCTGTCTTGCTGAGATTGTCTTGGCCCTCACAGGAAGCCCTCTTAGGCATAATTCAGAACCTCTTCAAGCTATGTCTGTTACTGATGTGGCCCATTCTTGATCTCAGAAAACCTGGCCGCTGACCCACTGTGATGTGAATCTGTTGCTTCACTAACCAGCCCTGTTCTCTGCCACCACAGGTCATTTTATTTATTTATTTTTTTAAAAAATTTTTTTATTTTTTGTCTTTTTTTTTTTTTTTTTTTCGTGTCCGGCAATGGATCGCAACCCTCAGTGTCGTGCCCGTACTGGACCAGGACCGGCAACGGGATCGCAACCCTCAGTGTTGCTCTTGCACCTCGCTCAGCCAGTGAGCGGGAACCGGTCTGTATGTGGGATCCGAACCCTCAGTGGGAGCGCCGCCGCGCTCCCCAAGCGGCGCACTGTAGCAGTGCGCCACTGGGCCGGCCCACCACCACAGGTCATTTTAGCCAGCCTCTTGCCCTTTAGACAATCAAGCTTGAGTTAGAGACTAGAGTGGGTGTCCCCAAACTCCACGGGATGTTTTATGTCAAACTCCTCAAGAAAACGTCTCCTTGAAGCTTTGCTCACAACTTGAGATGGGAGGTGAACTTCTGACATGCGCCCACATGACTCTTCCAGCTCTTAGCAGCTGTCTCCAAAGAAATCTTCCTGTTTTCCAATGTATTTATGTGCTTCTCCAAAACCTTTTGAAAGTCAGAGATGAGACAAAACCTAAGATTAGGTAACAAAGCAGATTTACAGACAGCCCTTTTGCAATCCTGCTTAGGTGGGCCAGTATTTCACATGAGAATGTTCAAGTATTTGGCACCAACTGTCCTGGACCTCAGCAGAAACTCAGACTGAAACAGTCCCACTCAATATCCTATTACAATGGTCAAACTTGTAGATCCTGGAAAGTGCACAGCAACGGCCAAAGCTGTAGAAAATGAGAACCACGAGGTGTTCTGGAGGTGGTGTGGCCAGCAGGCGTAAAGCAAAATATTGGAATATCAGCCAAATAGCTTGATGTTCAGTGTAGGATTGCAGTGTCAAAAGAGGTTGTACAGTCAGAAATTTAAGACAAAAACTAGTTTTAAGTCCTGGGCAAATATTGTAAATCTGGGAAGGAAAAATCAGCAGGCTGGTGTCCAAGCTGCTAATGGCACACACTACCCACTGGTTGTTAATATAAGTGTGTTTCTATTGCCTTAAGCACTATATGAGCTGGGACTGCTCTTGGGTATTTGACATGAGTGTTGAGTACCCGGAGTTTTGCCAGGTGCTGTGCTAGGTGGTGGGAGAATGAGGATGAGCTCCTGTCGTTGTGGAGCTCAGACTAAAGCGAAGTCTCTCTGAGATCAGGTAGAGGGGCTTGGATTATTGCTGACGTTTTGTCCTTATCCTTTTAGACTCTTTTCCATCTGATCCTGTCATGTTTATGAGAGACAAGTTTCTCAAGTTTAAAGGGAGCGAGCGCAGACAGAACTGCTTAAATCAAGGTGACGTGAGGTGATTACTGGCACTTTTAAAGCTTAGATGAGATTTGCATGAGAATATGATACAAAAGAAAGGAGTAAGAGTTATTAGGGAATATAAATTGCCAGTGCTCCCATTTGTATGAAAACAAAATGTTTTTTAAGTTATTATTTTTGTAATAAATGAATCAGAAAACAATTGCAGAGTTTATTTGCTTTCTCTAAAATCTTACGCATTATGAGGAAAACAATGTTTTCTTGTCTTAACCTTCTAAGATTTCATTCTATTCTGTTTTAGTGTTTACTTTATTTCTAGAACAGGCTGTGGCAGAAGGTCGCGCATTATGAGGAAAACAATGTTTTCTTGTCTTAACCTTCTAATATTTCATTCTATTCTGTTTTAGTGTTTACTTTATTTCTAGAACAGGCTGTGGCAGAAGGTCGGCTGCAATCTGAAAGAGATCAGTCATGGTCTTTAGTGTAGTAAGAATATGTTCATATTCACAAATTTCTTCTAAGGATGCCTCACATCATTACTCCTGAGACATTTTTAAAACAATACTTTTAATACTTTAAATACTGAGATTTCATGGAGACACAGGTGCCAATCTGTGTATGTTTGTGTGTTTGTAGCTGTCATTAAATGAATTTAATTTCATTAAGTTTGAAAGTGGGTTTTTGTTTTTGAGTCTCTGTGAATTGAAATACTACTGAGAAACTAAACTCAGTAATTTTCACTTTTTGTTGCTGTAGGTAGCATATTACATATGAATGTACATTTTTTTTTTAAAGATAAGTCCCCTGATTGGGGTGAGGTGATATCTCAAAGTGGTTTTGATTTGCATTTCCCTGATGATTAGTGATGCTGAGCATTTTTTCATATACCTGTTGGCCATTTGTATGTTTTCCTTTGAGAAATGTCTGTTCAGCTTCTTTGCCTATTTTTTAATCGGATTTTTTGTTTCTTTGCTATAAAGTTGTTTGAGCTCTTTGTATATTCTGGATACTAATCCCTTGTCTGATCTGTAGTTTGCAAATATTTTTTCCCATTCTGTAGGATGTCTTTTCACTCTATTGATTGTTTCCTTTGCTGTGCAGAAGCTTTTTAGTTTGATACAGCCCATTTGTTTATTTTTTCTTTTGTTTGTGCTTTTGGGGTGTTATTCATAACATCATTGCCCAGTCCTAAATCGTGGAGCATTTCCCCTATGTTTTCTTTTATGAGTTTTAAAGTTTCAGGCCTTATATTTAAGTCTTTAATCCATTTTGAGTTGATTCTGGTATATGGTGAGATGTATAGATCAAGTTTCATTCTTTCATAAATGGATATCCAGTTTCCCAGCACCATTTATTGAAGAGGCAGTCTATTATTAAAAAGACAGAGAATAACAAATGCTGGCAAGGATGTGGAGAAAGAGGAACCCTCCTGCACTGCTGGTGGGACTGTAAATTAGTACAGCCATTATGGAGAACAGTATGGAGGTTCCTTAAACAACTACAGATAGAGCTTCCATATGATCCAACAATTCCACCCTGGGGATATATCTAGAGGACTGGAAACCATCAGGTCAAAGGGATACTTGCACTCCCATGTTTATTGCAGCTTTATTTACAATAGCTAGGCAATCAAATGAACCTAAATGTCCATCAATGGATGACTGCATAAGGGAATTGTGGTTTATATACATAATGGAATAGTACTAAGCCATAAAAAAGAATTAAATTCTATCATTTACAGCAACATGAACCTGGAGAAAATTATCCTAAGTGTAACAACCCAGGTACAGAGAAGAGAAATATCATATGTTCTCACTCATAACTGGGAGTTGAATCCATAAATAAACAAATGAACAATAAAGAGAGACCGAGAGAAAGAAAGATACAAACAACAATCACAGTAATATGTTGAACTTTTAGAAAACTAGAAGTGGAAAATGGGAAGGGAGAGGGGAAGGAAGGGGGGCTAATGAGGAATTGGTCAGCAAACACAAAGAATGATTGCGTATTGTAATGATGCGTAAGCTGACTATACTGATCTAACCACCAGATTTTCTACACAATTATTGAAAATCAATGTTCTACCCCACATGTATGTATATACATATAAAAAAGTCCTCTGAGGGCTAAAGAAGGAAAAGAATACAGGGCAATTCAGTGCTGAGGTCAGAGATAGAGGCTGAATTCCTTCACTCCCATTCTTGGAAATAAAGCTGTTAAATCTATGAAGTTAGATGGGACTTTAAAGATTATGTAATCTAATAATATAATTTTGCAGATGAGGAAATTACACCCTATAATGAGTGAGTAGTTGACCTCAACTTGTCCAAAACAGATTTTGTAATATTATGAATGCTGAGAATTAACTTTATAATAGTGGAAGCTAGAGATTTTTATATATACAGTGCTTATTTGAAAAGGAATCACTGTTTAAATGTGACTATGGTCACATACAAGAATTCTATGTAGATTAAAAATTGTATATCAGTTATTTGATAGTCATAATAGATTCAAAGTAGTTTGAAATTGGCAACTGGTTTGAAGCTGTCAGTTTTCCTTCTCCACTGTAATATATTTTTAAACCTAACACTTCTGAGGAAAACTGCACAGTTAGACCATTAATTATAAATTAAAATTAATTCATAATTTAAAAAAATACAAATAATGAAACTCTTAAAATTTAAAGTTAAAATTAGTTAATTATTAATTATGTCTAATTATTTGAAGTCTGGAATAGGAATAAAAAATGCAGTACTCCATATGTAGGTTAGACAGACTGCATTTGACTGGGAATATGTTTATTGCATGAATGAGTAAAGGGACTCAACACCTTGGACAGACCCCTCTTCACTCATACTGAGATGGCTGTCAGTTTCAGGCTGCAACCCCTTACCAGGAAGCTGTCTGGGGTAACAGTGAAAATATAATAGCTTATGGTCGGAATGAGGGTGCAGGTTGATGAGAAAGGCAGACAATTAGATCATTTGCTTCCCTTGGGAATTGATAACCTGGACATGTACATCATTTTCTCAAATGGAAACTGAACCTGCTATTTTATCATTCTTGTCAAAATTGTTAATCATTCTTCCAATTTAACTCTGACAGCTCAGATGTCCTAAAACAGAGATCTTTAACGTGTTGTATGGAAATGTGAGTTTTGTGTAATTCTGTTCAAGATTTTAAGAGCAGAAGATTCTAAAATGCTTCTGTCTCTACCATTGCAAAAGCTGTTATTGTTATTCTTTTACCTCTGTGACAAATGCAAGGAGTGTGGTAGCATAGATTGATTTTCTTTCAAGCCTCTTCCAGTTCCAAAAAATGAATATACTACTGAAAATGAATGTTAATATAATGGGAATATTTATAACCTGGCAATTTCATTACAAGTGAGAAAACATGAATATATTTGAAAAGGACTTGAAATAATATTTTTAAAAAATATTGTTTTATTAAAATATTGTATATCTTCAAAGTAATTTATACTTCTTGTGACATGTTTAATATCTGTACAATGGAAAAATATGCCAGTATATATCTTGATAGTACATTGTGACATTAAATTATAAAATCATTATCTGAAGCAGTTGTCACAGTATCTCAGCTTTTGAGACTTAAATAATGGACTGAGTACAAGATATTTCTGAGCAAGAACTGGCTCTGCTGTTAGGAAGATTTCCCCCTTGTAGGGGGAAATGAAACTCATAATGCTTCAAAAAGAAGTTTTAAAAAAACATCTGCAACTGAAAAGAATTTTAAATGTAGGTTGAGCTCACAAGTGGAGTGACAGGGAGCTGACCTCGTTGTTGAGTACTTACATATGTGAAGTACTGCATGGTGTTCTTCATATATACTGTCTCCTTTAAATTTGACAACACCCCTGCACATATGAAATAACTGTACTTGGTTTTCAGATGAGGAATTTGAGTATCAGAGAAGTAACTTGCCCAGCTAAAATCATACATCATGTGAAGATGGAGTCAGCATTGTAGATCAATTTGCCTAACTACATAATTGAGAGTTGAATGGGAGGAGATGGGTATGGAAATATATTTTTTTCCTTCTTTGTTTCAAGAAAAGCATGGACCACATACCCTGACATTTTTTCTCAAGCATTATTTATTGGCACAGCTTGTAGGTAAGCCAGGCACAGGTCCTACATAAGGAATAATGAAAACAATGATTAATGGTAGGCAAGTATTGATACTTAACTCTGTATATGTATGATCGATTACATTTCAATAAAAAAATTGTACAGGATCTAACTTGATACATTCTTTTCCCTTAAATCCTCCTGTAATCCTTTACAGAAACTTCTCCATTCTCTCTCAAAAACATCTGTCTCTATGGTCTGCTTTTAAGACCCTGGTGCCAATCACCATTATGGTATTCTCTTCAACATTCTTGTTGACATCTCCAGTATTTTCTCTTTGGTCTCCCTGCTTCCATTCTTGCTACTTCCAACGTATTGTCCGGAATCCAGCTAGAGAAATTTTTTTAAGTGTGAAGTCAGACTTCCTGATTGAAATTCTTTAATATCTTCCCAATCTGTCTGGAATAAAATCAAAATTTCTTAATGTGGTGGGCAAATCCCATACTTATATAGCTTTTGGCTACCTCTCCATGCCCCTGTCTACTATCACCCTCCTCCATATGCTCTCCACTTCAGCCACACATTCTTTTTCATATATACCAAGCTTTATTCTGCCTTAAAAGCTTGTATATGTTGTGATTTCTGCTTGGAGGATTCTATCTCATTCTTGTCAAATTATCTTAAAAAATTTTCTTCCATGGTTTCTTAGCTAAAAATGTAGACAGCTCAACTTATTAGAGAGATTTTATTTGATTGTCTAGACTAGTGTTAAGTCCCATTGTGTTTTTTCTTAGTAACACTTCAAATCAATTCATTGTTTTATACAAGTTTTTTACTTGTGTATTTGTATACAGACTCTACCCTCTTATCCTCTAAGTTCTGTAAAGTAATTGATGCTGCCTCAGGAAAGAATTCACTGACATGCGAACTAGATCTTGATGACGAGTTATCATTTTCTAGTTTAAGAAGTCTAAATGAGTTTTGGGGGGATATTTGTGGGAATGGGTGCACGGCAGGAACAAAGGTTGATTGAAATAAAGATGGAAGGCATGGATTGGTTAAAGTAAAAAGGCTTTGGGTGCACGGCAGGAACAAAGGTTGATTGAAATAAAGATGGGAAAAAAGCTCAAAAGTCAAATTGCATTAAGTAGCTTTCCATGCTAGACTGTGGAGTTTTCATTAGGGGGGTGACACAATTCATTTTGTTTTATAGTAAGGTGGTATGTGAATAAAATGCACTACACTTAGAAGAGACTGGTGAGAACAGTTAGGTTGCTATTGTGATATTTCATCCAAGAAATGCTGGTGGTGACACAATTCATTTTGTTTTATAGTAAGGTGGTATGTGAATAAAATGCACTACAATTAGAAGAGACTGGTGAGAACAGTTAGGTTGCTATTGTGATATTTCATCCAAGAAATGCTGGAAGCTGTAATTGATTGGTTAATTGAGTTTTAGCTATGCAGCAGGCACTGTAATATATGTTCGGATTTAGAACCATTGTCCTAAAAAGAGGTAATTAGAGATACTTACATATTATTTATCTGGGAATGTTTCTATCTTTATTCTTTGTCAGTCAGTTGTTCGGCTTTTCCACATTTGTCTTTTGTACATTTTCTAAAATACATTACATCTGAAAATAGGATATTCTTCTAGCAGGTTTTATAGTTATAATGCAAGTGCAGGGGTCTATGTAATGCAGAATATGGTCGACACTACTGTATTTGAGAAATAGGTGGTAGAGAGACTTTATAAATTATTTCATGCTAGAGTGAAGACCTAAAATAGGGGGCAGGCTTCCTTCAGGCAGAGGAAGCAGCTTAAGCAAAGGCACGAGGCATGGTCTGAGCCAGGTGGCAGCTAATGTAATATGTCCAAAGGGCAGAAATAACAAAAGGGAGGATTATCACGTGTCCATTTGATTGTAGACTTTGGATGAACAAAAAGTGACTCAGATAAAGTACACAAATAATTTTTATAATTTTTGGACTCTATTTGAGCATGTGATCATCTAATAGTGAAATTGCAGGCATAACTGAGCAAGTTACATGAACTGTTTAAATGTAGCTGGATTCTCACTACTAAGAATATTCTAAATGTTCTTTTCTACTCATCACAGTGGCTATTTTAAATGTTTTCCACCCTCCTCACACCCCAAGCTGGCCTCACCAATCTCGTGATTTATGGCTTGGATGGGGGAGCCATTCAACTTCCTATCTCCTGGCTGCAAAACTCCTCCCTTTTTATCTGTCTGGCCCCATCCCACCCTCTTTCCTGATCTCTGTTACCCTATGAAACTACTCTTTGAAAAAAAAAGAATAAATCTGCTGCCATCACTTTTACTTCCCACTCACCTCTAACCTCTTGGGATCCCATTCCTCTGTTTACTGGGAGGAAATTAATATTTTTGTAATTTCCTGAATTCTGGGGTGAATCAACTTTTTTCAGTCCTTCTGATTTTTAGCTACACCTCTTCACTCTCTCTTTCCCTTGAGCGCTCTTGCAAGACAACCTCCTTTGTTCTGATTATTTCCTTTTTGACATCTCATCTTTTGTCTTTCCGTATGGATTAATTCTCAGTTATTTCCTTTATTAAATCTCTTCTTTTTCTATATTCTCCATTAAACTATTTTTGCTTTTGTGATATCCACCAAATCAATATCTATAACCCCAAATTATCTCGCAGGATCCAGATACACATTTCTAAACTTTTATTTAAAGGTTTTTTTTCTATATCCTTTTAGTTCTTCAAATTCAAGCAATATCGAAGATTTTAAGCCAATAACTCTTCNCTATATCCTTTTAGTTCTTCAAATTCAAGCAATATCGAAGATTTTAAGCCAATAACTCTTCCTACTTTCTTCATTTTATTAGAGAACCAACAATTTCCCAGTCATTATGCCTTATCAGGTGAATAACTCCCTCTACTTAATCGCCTACATTTAATACTGCCAAATTGAATAATGAAGCAGTCTCTCTCTCAGTTAACTTCTTAGTTTCTCCTCCCATTCTTCTTGCTACATCTTTGCTCAAATCCCCATTTCTACAAAAGTATCATGCCAGGCTAACTGTTCTCACATATTTGCTTTCAATATGCTGAAGCTAGACTGATTATTTTGAAATAGTGGGGAAATAAACACCACCATTCCCTGGATAATAAAATCTTTAATGGCTCCCTATTTCCTACAAAATTTAGAGAAAAACCTCGAGTCTGTGATTTGAAGTCCTCTATTATTGTTTGTACTCTTTAAAATGAATACCTATTTCTACTGCTTTTATTTAAGTTGTGTTAAACACAATCCCTTTATTTATTTCATGGATGGTAATTAATAATCTATTACTGCATAACAAATTACCCCAAAATTTAGCAGATTAAAACAATACACATTTACTATCTCGAAATTTCTGTAGTTCAGGAATTTGAGCATGGCTTAACTGAATCTTCTCCTTCATAGTCCTTCATGAGACTGCAGAGTATTGCCCAGAGATAAATATAGTTTAAGATTCAACAGGGGAAGGATCTATTTCCAAGCTCATTTACATGGTTTTTGGTAGTATTTAGTTCCTGGAGGATTGTTGAACTGAGGGCCTCCATTCTTTCCTGGCTGGAAGTTATCCCCAATTCCTTGACATGTGGGTTTATCCAACATTTAAATTTTCTTCAGTCAAAGCCAGCAAAAGAAAGAATCTGCCAGCAAGATAGAATTTACTCTCCGGGCCGACCCCGTGGCACACTCGGGAGTGCGGTGCGGCCGGTCACAAAAAAGAAAAAAAATAAATAAAGAATTTACTCTCCAATGCATCTTAATCATAGACGTGTCGTGTCATCTTATCACCTTTGCCATGTTCTATTTATTTATTTATTTTTAATTGACATGTGTTGATTGTGCATACTTATAGGGTACAGAGTTATATTTCAATACTTGCACACAATGTGTGATGATCAAATCTGGGTAATTATATTTATCACAGAAATTTATCAGTTCTTCGTGATGAGAGCATTTGAGTTCCTCTCTTGTAGCCATCTGAGAACAAACAATAAATTATTGTTAATTCTAGATACCTTGCACTACAGTGTACCAGTAAAACTTATTTTTCCTGTCTAGGTATAATTTTGTGTCCGTTAACTGACCTCTCACTATCCTCCCACCACCTCCCCTTTCCAGCCCCAGTAACTACAATTCTACTTTCAAGTTCCATAAGGTCAACTTTTTTATTCTGTAGCTCCCACGTATGAGTGAGAACATGTGGTATTTATCTTCATGTACCTGACTTATTTCACTTAATATAATATCTTCCAGGATCATCCATGTTGCCACAAATAACAGAATTTCATCCTTTTTCATGGCTGAATAGTATTCTATTGTGTATGTACACCACATTTTCTTTATCTATTTATCTGTTGATGGACACCTAGGTTGTGTCCATATCTTGGCTATTGTGAATAGTGCTGC
>NW_007726972.1:97767-145238 GCF_000696425.1 Galeopterus variegatus
TATGAGTGAGAACATGTGGTATTTATCTTCATGTACCTGACTTATTTCACTTAATATAATGTCTTCCAGGCTCATCCATGTTGCCACAAATAACAGAATTTCATCCTTTTTCATGGCTGAATAGTATTCTATTGTGTATGTACACCACATTTTCTTTATCCATTTATCTGTTGATGGACACCTAGGTTGTGTCCATATCTTGGCTATTGTGAATAGTGCTGCAATAAACATCGGGGTGCAGATACCACCTTGGTATGCTAATTTCCTTTCCTTTGGATAAATACCCAGCAGTGGGATTACTGGATCATATGGTAGTTTTATTTGTAGTTTTTCGAGGAACTTCCATTCTATTTCCCATGATGACTGTACTAATTTACGTTCTCAACAACAGTGTATGAGTTCCCTTTCCTCTGTATCCTCACCACCATTTGTTGTTTTTTGTCTTTTTGATAACAGCTACTCTAACTTGAGTGAGATAATATCTCACTGTGGTTTTGATTTGCATGTCCCTGGTGACTATTGATGAGCATTTTTTTTTTCTGTTAGGTTGTTTAAGTTTTATGTTATTCTGAACATTAATCCTTTGTTGGATGAATAACTTGCAAATATTTTTTTTCATTCTGCTGGTTGCCTCTTTGCCCTGCTGATTTCTTTCTGTGCAGTGTGGAAGCTTTTTAGTGTGATTGCTGTGGTATGTCCAAGATCCTGGGCTCCTGGCAGAGGCATTGGGACATTCTGCAGCTCCTCAGTTGGAGTGGGTTTTTCATTCTGCTGGTTGCCTCTTTGCCCTGCTGATTTCTTTCTGTGCAGTGTGGAAGCTTTTTAGTGTGATTGCTGTGGTATGTGCAAGATCCTGGGCTCCTGGCAGAGGCATTGGGACATTCTGCAGCTCCTCAGTTGGAGTGGGTGATCTTCGGTGGGCTTTCTGGGGCCACAGCTGGGACCCAGTGTCCACTGGAGAGGAACTGGGGCACTCTTCAGCTCCTCAGTTCGATTACATGACCATGGATGGGATTTCTAGGACCATGGCCAGAACCTTGGGCTTCTGAGAGAGATACTCAGGTGCTCTGTAGCACCTTAGCTGAAGTGGTAATTCTGGTCAGAGTTGTTGGGGCTGCCAGCAGTACCATGCACCCTCAAGAGCAGCCCTGGGGTGCTCTGCATCTCCTCACCCTGGGTAGGGTGGCTGGGGCTGTGGATACGATCTCATACTCCTGAGAGAGATGCTAGGGAGACCTGTGGCTCCTCAGCTGAAAAAGGTAATTATGGTTGAGGTTGCTGGGGTTGTGAGCAGGACCCTGCACCCCCAAGAGAGATGCTGAGGCTCCTTAGCTGGAATGTCTGGCTCTGGGTTGGTCTGCTGGAGCTGTGTGGGACTCTGTGGCTCTGGGAGTGAAGAGAGCAGGATCACCAGCAGTGGCTGAAGACATCATTGATCAGCCGTCAGCCTCTGGAAAGTGCAAGCATTGGCTCCCTTTGTTTTGTGGGTGGCTTCTGAACTGTGCTTGACTGCTTATTCCCAGGGAGGCAGGGTGCTGAGTAGGTCCAGGTGTCAGAGGCAGCATGTGATGAGGTGGCTATTGGGCCCAGGGCAGAATGAACTCTGGTGTTGGCTTCAATTTCAAAATGGCAGTGGGCTGTGTCAGCTTGGGTTCTGGGGGACGGAGCAGCCCAACATGAATTCTCTCTCTGGAATAATGCAGTTGTGTGGGCTCTAAGCAGCTCCCCATACTGAGCTCAAAGACTGCAAGGGCTGTGTAGCTGTCTTGTAGCTAAGATTGCAGGCATCTGTGATGGAAGTGTAGTCTGTTGGGATTTTTTTTGCTTACCCTTTCCCTCCAGGTAAAGAGTCTTTCCTGGATCCACATCAATCCTGACTGGGTGCTTCACTTGTCTTTCTATGCTGCCATCCTGAGTTTCTGAGTCTCAGGGGGCCTTCTCTTCACTGTTTTGTTGATCTCCAGTGTTTTCTCCTAGACACTGTATTCAATGTGTGATTATCTATCTGTGGTTTTGGACTTTCTTGTGTCAGAGGCAAGAGCTGCCTGCCTCTAGTAAGCCATCTTGGACTGAAACCTCTAGTTATCACCACATTCTATTGATTAGAAGCAATTTGTATGTTGTGTCCACACCCAGGGGGAGAGAGTTACAGAAGAGAGTGAATATCAGGAGGCAGCGATCATTTGAGGCTAACTTAGAAGATTCCTTTTACAGGGATATTGGATTAGTATATTGGTACAAGCTGCAAATGGATAGCAACTTACCAGGGTCCCAGTAAGGGGTGGTCCTAACAGACAATGGATAGGAAAAATCCTCTCAATGGGCAGAAGATCAGATAGTGCATCTGGTCATCCACTTTGTGTGGAAGGAAAAATATCTGTTATAAGATATGTTTAGACTCATGGACAGTTTCAAATGGTTTGACCAATTATTCAGGAACCTGAAAGGAGAAAGGTTAGAAGCTTGAAGACAAAGAGGTCTGGGGCAGAGGCATTTGGTTGTACAGACGGGAGTATGTATGAAGTTTGAAAAGCTTCATATCAGATGTAAATGCCAATCAGAAAGCATCTACAAGGTAAGAAGTGCTAAATATCAAAGCAGACAAAAAGGCTTGGCTACCAGCTGTAATATGTCATCAGCCATTCCTCGTGCTGGCATGCTGGGTGCACAAGGGAAGTGGCATTGAAGTAGGGATAGAAGCTATATGCATGGATCCAACAACATGAGCTATAAACTACTGATACTGGTCTACCTACTACTGCCACAAGATACTCACCCTGGCAATGACAGACAGCAAGAATAGTCCCCTGATATGGCACCGTCTCTTGAGAAGACTAACTGGCCTTTTGGTGACAAGTAGTAAGACATTGGACCCTTTCCTCCATGGAAAGACCAGTGATTAGTTCTGATAACAACAGAAGTATATTCCAGAGATGGGTTTGCATTTCCTGCCTATACGGCCTCATCCAGCACTACTTCCTAAGTTAGGTTTATGTAGTGTTTGAGCCACCAGCATGAGATCCTGATAACATCATGTCCATCCAGAGGATCCAGTTTATAATGGAAATATATGAAAGACGGTATGAGAATGGGCTCGTGATGGTTGTGGTCCACATCTAATGACAAATAGATGCACAAATATGAACATTTTTCATCCTGGCCCAAAAAGAGACAGCTCTGAAGGCTCTTCCTTGTTGCAGAGTTCCCAGTGGAGTCAACCGAGGCTGTCGTTGGGCCCGCGTTGAAGCTCAACTTTTTCCTCTGCCCGGTCCTGCCACGTTCCCTCCTACCTTCACACAAGTNAAAGAGACAGCTCTGAAGGCTCTTCCTTGTTGCAGAGTTCCCAGTGGAGTCAACCGAGGCTGTCGTTGAGCCCGCATTGAAGCTCAACTTTTTCCTCTGCCCGGTCCTGCCACGTTCCCTCCTACCTTCACACAAGTATTGGTTCCAAAAACTCTTCTCAATAGGCATTCTGCATGCTAAAGTTTGCTTCAGAGTCTGTTTCCTGAGAAATCTAATCTGACCATTCGACATGGTAGCACAGATTTCGTATTGAAAGAATAGCAAGGTACAAACTCTCGTTCCACGGTATCAGGATTTTAAAACTTCAAGGAAATATTTTAATCATAAAATGTCTTATGAAGACATTCATAAAATGAATAGATTCATGAAATTATGGTGTTCATCTATAGTTATAAGTGAGNATTTATCTGTTGATGGACACCTAGGTTGTGTCCATATCTTGGCTATTGTGAATAGTGCTGCAATAAACATCGGGGTGCAGATACCACCTTGGTATGCTAATTTCCTTTCCTTTGGATAAATACCCAGCAGTGGGATTACTGGATCATATGGTAGTTTTATTTGTAGTTTTTCGAGGAACTTCCATTCTATTTCCCATGATGACTGTACTAATTTACGTTCTCAACAACAGTGTATGAGTTCCCTTTCCTCTGTATCCTCACCACCATTTGTTGTTTTTTGTCTTTTTGATAACAGCTACTCTAACTTGAGTGAGATAATATCTCACTGTGGTTTTGATTTGCATGTCCCTGGTGACTATTGATGAGCATTTTTTTTTTCTGTTAGGTTGTTTAAGTTTTATGTTATTCTGAACATTAATCCTTTGTTGGATGAATAACTTGCAAATATTTTTTTTCATTCTGCTGGTTGCCTCTTTGCCCTGCTGATTTCTTTCTGTGCAGTGTGGAAGCTTTTTAGTGTGATTGCTGTGGTATGTGCAAGATCCTGGGCTCCTGGCAGAGGCATTGGGACATTCTGCAGCTCCTCAGTTGGAGTGGGTGATCTTCGGTGGGCTTTCTGGGGCCACAGCTGGGACCCAGTGTCCACTGGAGAGGAACTGGGGCACTCTTCAGCTCCTCAGTTCGATTACATGACCATGGATGGGATTTCTAGGACCATGGCCAGAACCTTGGGCTTCTGAGAGAGACACTCAGGTGCTCTGTAGCACCTTAGCTGAAGTGGTAATTCTGGTCAGAGTTGTTGGGGCTGCCAGCAGTACCATGCACCCTCAAGAGCAGCCCTGGGGTGCTCTGCATCTCCTCACCCTGGGTAGGGTGGCTGGGGCTGTGGATACGATCTCATACTCCTGAGAGAGATGCTAGGGAGACCTGTGGCTCCTCAGCTGAAAAAGGTAATTATGGTTGAGGTTGCTGGGGTTGTGAGCAGGACCCTGCACCCCCAAGAGAGATGCTGAGGCTCCTTAGCTGGAATGTCTGGCTCTGGGTTGGTCTGCTGGAGCTGTGTGGGACTCTGTGGCTCTGGGAGTGAAGAGAGCAGGATCACCAGCAGTGGCTGAAGACATCATTGATCAGCCGTCAGCCTCTGGAAAGTGCAAGCATTGGCTCCCTTTGTTTTGTGGGTGGCTTCTGAACTGTGCTTGACTGCTTATTCCCAGGGAGGCAGGGTGCTGAGTAGGTCCAGGTGTCAGAGGCAGCATGTGATGAGGTGGCTATTGGGCCCAGGGCAGAATGAACTCTGGTGTTGGCTTCAATTTCAAAATGGCAGTGGGCTGTGTCAGCTTGGGTTCTGGGGGACGGAGCAGCCCAACATGAATTCTCTCTCTGGAATAATGCAGTTGTGTGGGCTCTAAGCAGCTCCCCATACTGAGCTCAAAGACTGCAAGGGCTGTGTAGCTGTCTTGTAGCTAAGATTGCAGGCATCTGTGATGGAAGTGTAGTCTGTTGGGATTTTTTTTGCTTACCCTTTCCCTCCAGGTAAAGAGTCTTTCCTGGATCCACATCAATCCTGACTGGGTGCTTCACTTGTCTTTCTATGCTGCCATCCTGAGTTTCTGAGTCTCAGGGGGCCTTCTCTTCACTGTTTTGTTGATCTCCAGTGTTTTCTCCTAGACACTGTATTCAATGTGTGATTATCTATCTGTGGTTTTGGACTTTCTTGTGTCAGAGGCAAGAGCTGCCTGCCTCTAGTAAGCCATCTTGGACTGAAACCTCTAGTTATCACCACATTCTATTGATTAGAAGCAATTTGTATGTTGTGTCCACACCCAGGGGGAGAGAGTTACAGAAGAGAGTGAATATCAGGAGGCAGCGATCATTTGAGGCTAACTTAGAAGATTCCTTTTACAGGGATATTGGATTAGTATATTGGTACAAGCTGCAAATGGATAGCAACTTACCAGGGTCCCAGTAAGGGGTGGTCCTAACAGACAATGGATAGGAAAAATCCTCTCAATGGGCAGAAGATCAGATAGTGCATCTGGTCATCCACTTTGTGTGGAAGGAAAAATATCTGTTATAAGATATGTTTAGACTCATGGACAGTTTCAAATGGTTTGACCAATTATTCAGGAACCTGAAAGGAGAAAGGTTAGAAGCTTGAAGACAAAGAGGTCTGGGGCAGAGGCATTTGGTTGTACAGACGGGAGTATGTATGAAGTTTGAAAAGCTTCATATCAGATGTAAATGCCAATCAGAAAGCATCTACAAGGTAAGAAGTGCTAAATATCAAAGCAGACAAAAAGGCTTGGCTACCAGCTGTAATATGTCATCAGCCATTCCTCGTGCTGGCATGCTGGGTGCACAAGGGAAGTGGCATTGAAGTAGGGATAGAAGCTATATGCATGGATCCAACAACATGAGCTATAAACTACTGATACTGGTCTACCTACTACTGCCACAAGATACTCACCCTGGCAATGACAGACAGCAAGAATAGTCCCCTGATATGGCACCGTCTCTTGAGAAGACTAACTGGCCTTTTGGTGACAAGTAGTAAGACATTGGACCCTTTCCTCCATGGAAAGACCAGTGATTAGTTCTGATAACAACAGAAGTATATTCCAGAGATGGGTTTGCATTTCCTGCCTATACGGCCTCATCCAGCACTACTTCCTAAGTTAGGTTTATGTAGTGTTTGAGCCACCAGCATGAGATCCTGATAACATCATGTCCATCCAGAGGATCCAGTTTATAATGGAAATATATGAAAGACGGTATGAGAATGGGCTCGTGATGGTTGTGGTCCACATCTAATGACAAATAGATGCACAAATATGAACATTTTTCATCCTGGCCCAACAAGAGACAGCTCTGAAGGCTCTTCCTTGTTGCAGAGTTCCCAGTGGAGTCAACCGAGGCTGTCGTTGGGCCCGCGTTGAAGCTCAACTTTTTCCTCTGCCCGGTCCTGCCACGTTCCCTCCTACCTTCACACAAGTATTGGTTCCAAAAACTCTTCTCAATAGGCATTCTGCATGCTAAAGTTTGCCTCAGAGTCTGTTTCCTGAGAAATCTAATCTGACCATTCGACATGCTAGCACAGATTTCGTATTGAAAGAATAGCAAGGTACAAACTCTCGTTCCACGGTATCAGGATTTTAAAACTTCAAGGAAATATTTTAATCATAAAATGTCTTATGAAGACATTCATAAAATGAATAGATTCATGAAATTATGGTGTTCATCTATAGTTATAATTCTAAAATAGGTTGAATAGTTGAAGTGAGGTTTAATGGAATAAATAGTCAAACCATTTCACTAACTTTAATGGGTTTTTCAGTAAAAAATGTCAGCTATAGAGATTTTTAAAATTCTGGAATTGACAATAATTCTTTATGGCTGAATTTATATTTAAAGAGAAATTTTTTAAAAACCTGAAAAAATTCACAATGTTGTAAAAATATAGTCACTCTGATTTTTTAAAAAAGTAATTATTTTTGAGGTTATTAGTTGAAAAATGTAAATCTCATTTCAAATAATATGAAATAGTTCTAAAAATCTATTATTTACAGTCTTTTCATTTCACTTTATATTTTGAATGCTTGCTTTGTCTCAAATCTCATCTCTCTGATGCTAAGATAATGAAATGGTTGACAATTTTGATTGCATTGTTTTCTCAGCTGAAAGAAAAGAGTTTCTTATTGCTAATATTTTGCAATACACAAACTGTGTTACAATCCTATAAGTAAAAAGATCTAAACTTCCTAACAGAAGGCTCTTTTGAAATTAATTATTGTGAACATAGTAGTTAGTTGTTTCGAGTTTAAATATGATCTAGAGTTGGGTAAAAATCTGTAAGATGTCATCTGGCATTGTACATACACTTTAATAAGTGGATAAAAATAATATGAAAAGTATAGTTTGAGGTTAAAGAGTTATATATAAGCTGGTAGATTTAATGGTAGAAGATATGAACTTTCTCTTTGAAATTTTTTATGTTTTCTAGTTGAAATTAAAAGCAAGGTGATCAGCTAAGATTGAGGGAGTAGTATAAAATTTTGAGATTCTGAGAGAGGAAAGGGTTGAAATGGTCATTTTGGTGGAGTAAAATGTGAATTGACTGAAAAAAAGTACAATTACCAGCCCACACTAACAGATCCTTTGAAGTTTGCGGTAATAAATTTAAGTTGGTCAGTATAATTTTCTGTGTTTTTCTTCGGGTACACACAGTTACCTAGGTAAGAGGTAAAATAGGTGGCTTTTCACAGTTGGGGTTTCTCCAGGTGAGATGGAGTGAAAGCATGATAAGGGAGTTGAAAACCACAAGTTTTTAACCACAAAGAATGGTTAAAGTAGTGAATCATGGAATCTAAGCTAGGCAAGTGAGGAGATGGGGAAAATTAAGAAGGCACTGGGAAGTGAAAGAGGTGGAGTTAGTGGGTTGCAAATCCTGATGGAATGGAACTTGCAAAGTTGTGAGAATGTACAACTAACTTCCTTTCAGATCCCTGGAAATGTGGCACTCCTTGGAAGGGAGCTAGGATAAAAAAATAACTACGGCAGCAGAGTCCAAAGGCGTCAAGAATTCTGGGGATGGAAACGGGTGGGTGGGGATGAACAAGAACCTCATTGACCAGGATTATATATCCTGCCAGCCTAGACAGATGAGAATTGGGGGTAGGATTTAATTTACTTTTAAGGCAAGAAACCACTGTAGAATTTCTTATATACCCAAATATGTATATCTGTATATGGCCATGTGTGTGTTTCTAAGAAAAATGGAATTTTGAAAGGGTTAAAAGGAGTTTTTCCCTTTTATAAGTTATAATATACTTGAATGTTTTTATTTTAAACATCATTTCGGTTTAAAAATCAGACAAGAAACAAGCCTTCACTGGCTATATAACTTGAGTGCAATTTGATATAAAGCGTTAAGATATCTAAAGAAAGAATGTCTCAATTTGATGCAATCTGTTTAGTCATGGGAGCTTTTAAAAAAGGATCGTGAGGGCAAATTTGGCAGTTTTCATCCAAGTACTACCCAGAAAAGAAGGACATTTAGCCAACAGACTTGAGTATACTGACTCTATTGGCAAGCCTATCCCTATTTTAAGATGATTTCATCAGCTGTCTGAGCCTAATGCCATTAAACATTGGATTCATCTGACTTCTTTGTTTTGATTCCACGTTTATTAAACAATCTTTTGATTGTTATTTGTCTTTTCACGTGTGGTGCCTACAAGGACAAAATGTGTTACTCATATGGTCTTAAAGTATTTTAGATCCTGTAATGATTATTTCCTCTTGTAAATGAAGTCAAATTCTGATTTATTTATCTGCCTCAGGAGCTTGTATAATGTGAGCTTGTACTTGAGAAGTAGATTTACTTTTGGAATGCTGACAAAATTGGGTTATTAGGCATTTAAAACTGCAGGCCAATTCATGGGCCATGGTAAACCCACCGAGGTAAAGAGTACCACCCTGAGAGGCCTCTTGAGAGGCAGCCAACCTATCCTCTAGCAAACGCCCCTGCAATTGCTCTGTACCTCGAATACACTTGGAACTCTAACTCAAATTTTGCCTCTTCTGTGATACCTTCCCTGAGCCTTCCATCCACTTTTAGCTGTCTGGGGGTGCATTTTACAGATCATGTAATCTGCTGGGCTCACAGAGAGGCTTGCCTGCTCAAAAGTAAAAGCTCCCCAGGAGTCACTTCAGTTTTCTCCATATAGGAAGGATAAATGACTGATTGATGTCTGTCCTTAGAATCCACAAGTAAAAGTCTTTGGTCCAGGGCCGGCCCGGTGGCGCACTGCTACAGTGCTCCGCTTGGGAAGCACGGCGGCGCTCCCGCCCAAGGGTTCGGATCCCACATACAGACCGGTTCCCGCTCACTGGCTGAGCGAGGGGCGGGCGCAGCACCGAGGGTTGCGATCCCGTTGCCGGTCCCGGTCCGGTACGGGCGCGACACTGAGGGTTGCGGTCCATTGCCGGACACGAAAAAAGACAAAAAGGGAAAAAAAAAAAAAAAAAGTCTTTGGTCCAGAAAAGTAGGCTTTAACCCTATCCTTATTCAAATACAGTGTTCTAGAGTTCTTTGAGAGGGAGGGCCAAGCCCTATGTGCGAGTTTTTCTTATAGTTTACTTCTGTGCAGAGGTAGAATGATCTTTGTTATAGGCAAGGAGACACATTAGGATTTTTGATGTTAGAAAAAATAAAAGTTCTGATCACTGGCATGTGGTGGGAGGCTAAAATGGAAATACTTATTGTACTCAGCTCTCAATAAAAGTACAGCTGTGGTAGTTGATATTCCAAAGGAATAATTTGTCGGTGTATATATTAGAATGACAATATAATTTGTCATTAAAACTAGGATACTTTTGAGAATAAAAAGTATGCATTATTAATTATGCCAGCACAACATAATTGAGAACTGTTCTGGATATGCAGGTGGTATGGATACCCTACATATAGGCTGGACAGAAAATAAGTTGTTACAGGTCAGTACAGCCACACTACATATTAATAGCCATCATGCTATAATTTCGATATGTCAGTCATGTGCTGTGCTATTTGAAAATTATCTTCCTGGCATATAAGGATAAAGTTTATAATCCAAAATTTTATACCTAAAATCTTCTTTAAGTAGTGAAAGAATAAAGCTCAAGGGAGATTATTCTAAGCAATGAAGTACAGGAGAAATAAAGTTCATTCATAATAAAAGATCTTAATGATTATAAATAATAATATATATTTTATATTACTTTTTATGGAGAGCTATTAAGAGAGAGGTTACATTGGAAATATGGTACTTTGGGGGAGGGGATTTTTTTCAGTTACTCTATGTATTTTTTATCCTCAATGTAAAAGAATGTCATAAGAAATTTCCAAAATAGCATTATATCACAAGCCTATTCCATGAAATTTGTCATCTTTTTAGTCATATTTTAAGTGATCTTATAGCATTTCATTAAATTATAATTAAGTTATCTATTCTTTATTGCTACACCTTGTTCCTTTTCTTCTGATTTTTATTTTTGCCATCATCAATAATAAAGCAGTTATTGCTAGGATAATGTCCTCATAATAGATTTATAAAAATAGAATTAATGAGCAAAATGAAATAAAAAGCTTTAGAATCTTAATACATATTATAAAAATATTTGCAAGACATCAGGTCACTTAAAAACTCTACAGATCCCATTTTTAACAACTTGATCCCTGTTGTAACTTAAAGAAATTTCATATATAAAAGATATTTGCTTCCTTAGTTAATACTATGTACTAGATTTCTCAGAAATAAACTTCTCTTATTTATGCTTTTATCAAAATAATACACATATATTGCTTAAATTAAAAAATAGACTGCTTTGTTTAAATCAGTACTTATTGTTTATAAATCATGCTTTTGCAAATATTATTTACAGATGAGCTATCTATTGAATGTCAACACTCCCTTTATTATAACACTTGTTTCCTTGAAATGATAATTATCTCTTTATAGTTTGGTTTAATTTTCTATGTGTCTTTTACTACCTCATCCCCAAACACTGCCAGAAATGTAAACTTCTGTCATTATGTTCAAATGCTCCATTAATCTGTAAGACATTATCTTTATTTTACTGGTCAGGAAACAAAATTGCGCTCTGTCCTGGAGGGAGAGACTATCTCTGTCTTCCAAGGGTAATTGCTATATAAACATCCTTGAAAGATACTCTGAAAGAGGTGCTGACACAAGACCTACAGAAATATCAGAGACCCATGGAGAAATGTCTGTCAATATATGTGGATCTGTTTCTGGGCTTCCTATTCTATTACACTGCTCTGTTTGTCTATTCTGTTAGTATCACACTCCTTTAATTATAGATGCTTCATAGTAGGTTTCAGAACTTGTAGAAGTAGAAACCCTTATAGGTTGACTTTTTTAGGGTTATCCTGACCATTTTTAAATCTTTAAATTAACTTAAAGGTAAGTGACATCTTCATGTTGTTGAGTCATTCTATCCAGGAACAATGGGTATCTTTCTATTTGTTTAAATTTACTTTTTGTAATTCAGGAGTTGTATACATTTTTCTCACATAGTTTTACACATTTTTGTTACTTTTATTTATTTTTTCTTTTATGAAATTTAACTGGTTATTATTTGCATAGATGAATGCTACTGATTTCAGCATATTATTTTATCCTACTTCCTTATTGAATTCTTTTTTGTTTGAGCTAGTTTTATTAATTCTCTGGGTTTTCCAGGTGTGCCATATCTTCTTCTTTACCAATTCTGATTCCTCTAATTAAGCTATCTTAATCTAATTAACTTATCTTGTTTAAGTGAATCTACTGCCTTTTGTACAGTATTGGAGATAGCATCTCTGCCTTGTTCCTGCTCTTCAGGGTTACCTTATTAAGTAAGAAGCTGGCTCTAGGGTTAAGTTATGTATCTAGGAGAATTTCCCACTTAGTCATGTGGTATTATTTTCTTAATGTAGTGTTGAATTCTATTTGGTAATATTTTATTATTACTTTTGCATTGTTATTCATAAGTGATATTGGTCTATAGATTTATTTTTGTATTATGTTTGTTAGGTTTACATATCAGTGTTATGCTCACTTATTTAAAAATAATTGAGAAATTTTCTTTCATTTTCAGTGTTCTGAAACTACACATAGAATATTTTACTACTTTTCTTTGAAAGTTTGGAATAGTTTCCTAGTGATATTACCACTTAAATGTATCAATGGGTAAGTAGGGCTTTCATTATCATTATTTTTTTTAGAAATTTGTTAATTTTAGTTTGTATTTCCCTTTCACAAGAATTATTTAATACAATTAAAATTTCTCAAAAACTTGAGAAATAATGATAAGGTCTTCCTTATTGATTGTGTTGTTTAGGTCTTTAATATTTTACTTATTTTTTGGCTCCTTAATCTTTCTTGTACTAAGGGTGTCATATTAAAGTTTTCCCAATTCTGAGCATATTTCTATCCATGTCTTCTTTAATCTTCTGTAGTTTTTTGCTTCAGAAAGAAAGATATTTTCAGCTTTTCTTCATTCAGGATGACATTGGTGGTGGGTTTGTCATATATGGCTTTTATCGTGTTGAGATACTTTCCTTCTACACCTAATTTGCTGAGAGCCTTTATTATGAAGAGATGTTGAATTTTGTCAAATGCTTTTTCTGCATCTATTGAGATAATCAAATGGATTTTGTTCTTGATTTTGTTGATGTGGTGCATCACTTTTATTGACTTGCATATGTTGAACCATCCTTGTATCCCTGGGATGAATCCCACTTAATTGTGGTGTATAATTTTTCTGATGTGTTGCTGCATTTTGATTGCTAATTTTTTTGAGGATTTTTGCATCTATATTCATCAGAGATATTGGCCTGTAGTTTTCTCCTTTTTGGTTCTATCTTTATCTAGTTTTGATATCATGGTGATGCTGGCCTCAATGAGTTTGGGAGAGTGGCCTCTGTTTCAATTTTTTGGAATAATTGGAAGAGAAGAAAGATATTTTCCATACAGAAAGACATTTACCATACAGATGTTTTTAACTATTATATCTTTTTTGTGAATTATGGTTTTTAGCATTAAAAAGCAATTACATTGTCATATTTAGGCTTGAATTTTACTTTGATATCAGGATAACTACCCCTACTGTTTTTATTTCCCTGGTACAATTTTTCCATCTCTATATTTTTAACCTTTGTATTGTGTCTATTTCTTGTATGCAACTTATAGTTGAGTCTACCTTTGTGAGCCAAATTTAAATCACTTTTCTTTCTTTTGTTTTTTTATTTTAACATTTACTTGTACATATTTGTGGGGTATGGTGTGTTGTTTCAATACTTGCACATATTGCATAATGATTCATTGACAGTAGATAGCATAGTTTTGTACTCATTAGCCCACCACTTCTTTTCCACCCAACCCTTTCTCCTATCCCAGCCTCTCGTAACCATTATTCTACGCTCTACTTCTGTAAGTACCCCTTTTTTTTTTTTTTTTTTTAGATTCCACATAACAGTGAATCGGTGAGATGAAGTGGTATTTGTCTTTCTGTGCCTGGCTTACTTCACTTATCATGATGGTTTCCAATTCCACCCATGTTGCTGCAAAAGATAGGATTTCGTATCTTTTTATCAATAAATGGTATTCCATTATATATAAATACCACAGTTTTTTTTATCCAGCCATCTGTTGATGGGCATTTAGGTTGATTCTGTATCTTGGCTATCGTGAATAGTGTCATGATGAACATGGAAATACAGGTATTTTTTCAATATATTGATTTCATTTACTTTGAGTATATACCCAGTAACAGATAGCTGGGTCATAAGGTAGATCTATTATTATTTCTCTGAAGAATCTTTATACCGTTTTCCACAATGGCTGTACCAATTTACATTCCCACCAGCAATGTAGGAGAATTCATTTACCTCCACATCCTCACCCACATTTATTTTCTGTATTGTTGATAATAGCTAATATAAATGGAATGAGATGATATCTCATTGTGTTTTTAATATTTGTTTCTATGATATTTAGTGATTTTGATCATTTTTTTATATGCCTGTTGGCCATTTGTATGTCTTCTTTTGAGAAATGTTCAAGTTCTTTGCCTGTTTTTAAATTGGGCTATTTGTTTTTTTGCTGCTGAGTTGTTTGAGTTCCTTATATATTCTGGATATTAGCCCCTTGTCTGATATGCAGTTTGAAAACACATTCTCCTATTGTGTAGGTTGTCTTATCACTTTGTTGATTGTACCCCTGGGTTGCAGCTTTTTAGTTTGATGTAGTTCCATTTGTCTACTTTTACTTTAGTTGCCTGTGCCTTTGTAATCATGTCTAGAAAAACTACTGCCTTCTCCCATTTCGCATAGGACTTCCCCATATTTTCTTCTAGAAGTTTCATAGTTTTAGGTCTTAAATTTAGGCCTTTAATTGATTTTGAGTTGATTTTTGTGTATGGTGAGAGATAGGGGTCTAGTTTCAATCTTCTGCATGTGGATATCCAGTTTTCCAAGCACCATTTATTGAAGAGGCTGTCCTTTCCCACTATATATTTTTGGCATCTTTGTTGAAAATCAATTGGCTGTAAGTGATTGGGTTTATTTCTGGGCTCTCTGTTCTGTTCCATTGATCTATTTGTCTATTTTTATGCCAGTACCATGCTGTTTTGGTTACTATAGCTTTATAGTATGTTTTGAAGTCAGGTAATGTGATGCCTCCAACTTTGTTCTTTTTGTTCATTATTGCTTTAGCTACACGGTGTCTTTCATGGTTCCATACAAATTGTAAGATCTGTTTCTCTATTTCTGTGAGGAATGCCATTAATATTTTGATAAGGATTGCACTGAATCTTTAGATTTCTTTGGGTAATATGGACATTTTGATGATGTTTATCCTTCCAACCCATGGGATATTGTTTTATTTGTGTCCTCTTCAATTTCTTTCACCACTGTTTTATAATTTTCATTGTAGAAGGCTTTTAGCTCCTTGGTTAAATTTACTCCTAGGCATTTCATTTTTTGGTAACTATTATGAATGGGATTACTTTCTTGATTTCTTCTTTAGATATTTCATTATTGACATATAGGAAGACTATTGATTTTTGTGTGTTGATTTCATATACTGCCACTATATTGAATTCATTTAATAGTTCTAGTAATGTTTTTGGTTCAGTCTCTAGGGTTTTCTATGTACATGATCATGTCACCTATAAAAAGGGATAGTTTGACTTCCTCCTTTCCAATTTGGATGCCCTTTATTGTTTTCTTTTGCCTTATTGTGCTGGCTAGAACTTCCAGCCCTGTGTTGAATAAGAGTGGGAATGTGGGCATCCTTGTCTTGTTCTAGCTCTTAGAGGAAAAGCCTCCAATTTTTGCCCATTCCTTATAATATTAACTATGAGATTGTCATATATATTATTGTGTTGAGGTACATTTCTTCTATACCTAATCTGTTGAGTGTTTTTTGTCATGAAGGGGTGATGGATATTATTAAATGCTTTTTTCTGTGTCTATTGAAATCATCATATTTTTTTTCTTCATTTTGTCAATATGATATGTTACATTTATTCTTTTGCTTGTGTTGAATTATCCTTGAATCCCTGGGATGAATCCTGCTTGATCATGGTGAATTACCTTTTTAATGCATTGTTGGACTCAGTTTGCTAGTATTTTGTTTTGAGTATCTTCACATCTGTGGTCATTAGGAATATTGGCCTGTAGTTTTATTTTTTTCTTGTGTCTTTCTCCAGTTTTGGTATGAGGCTAATGCTGGCTTCATAGAATGAGTTTGGAAGTATTCCCTTGTCTTCAAGTTTTTGAAGGGGTTTGAGAAGAATTGATATTAGCTCTTTAAATGTTTGGTAGAATTCAGCAATGAAGCCATTTTGTCCTGGGGTTTTCTTTGTCGGAAGACTTTTTATTATTGCTTCAATCTAATTACTCATTGTTGGTCTGTTCAGGTTTTCTAGTTCTTAATGACTCAATCTTGGTAAGTTGCATGTGTCCAGGAATTTATCTATTCCTTCTATGTTTCCCAGTTTGTCCACACATAGTTCTTCATAGTAGTCTCATGATCCTATTTATTTCTGTGGTATCAGTTGTAATGTCACGTTTTTCATCTCTGATTTTATTTACTTGATTCTTCTCTTTTTTTCTTTGCCAGTCTAGCTAAAGGTGTATTGATTTTGTTTATCTTTTCAACAAGCCAACTCTTTTTGAGTTTTCATATTTTTCTTTAATCTCTAATTCATTTATTTCTGCTCTGATCTTTGTTATTTCTCTTCTTCTACTGATTTTGCATTTTGTTTGTTCTTTTTTTTCTAGTTTCTTGAGGTGTGATGTTAGGTCATTTATTTAAAGTCTTTCTTTTTTGATGTAGGTATTTATTGCTATAAACTTCCTTCTAAGAACAACTTTTGCTGTCTTCTGTAGGTTCTGGTATGTTGTGTTTTCATTTTCATTTGTCTGCAGGAATTTTTTAATCTCCTTTTGTATTTCTTCATTGAGCCATTTGTTAATTAGGAGCATGTTGTTTAATTTCCATATTCGTATGGTTTCCAGCATCCTTTTTGTTGCTGATTTCTAGTTTTATTCCATTGTGGTCAGACAAAATAGTTGATATCATATCATTTTTAAAAATTTGTTGAGACTTGTTTTGTTAACTAGCATGGTCTATTCTAAACAATGTTCCATGTGCTGCTTGGAAGAATGAGTATTCTGTAGTTTTTGGATGAATTTAATAGGTTAACTAAGCCCATTTATTTTAATGATTTGACTAATATGTTTGTTCTCAACTCTGCATAATCTTTTAAATTATATATATTATTTTATATTATGTTTCTTTTTTCCTACTAGATGTATATTATTTACTCTTTACATTTTATTCTTTTTAAAAATATTTAGGAAGATTTTCATTTATGTTCTAGTGCTTACCTTTGTACTGTAACTTTTTAAATGCCTTTAGTTTCCTGTTTTCTTATTTGACATTTATCAGTTGTGTCAGTTTTAATGGTATTCTTTTACTACCACTTATTGCGTATACATCAGTAATGAGCTTATTGTACTTGACCTTATCATTCTATTTTTATTGCATTATATTTATTTTTCACACAATATGTAATATTTATATATTTATCTTCTATTATTGCCTCTGCCTTTGTTTTAGCCTTAGGTGTATAATTATAAATATTAAAATGCTTATTCTATATATTTTTGGTAGTTTTTCCTGTCACAAGTTTTAGGAGAAACTCATCCTTGAAGAAATTCCTTAAGAATGGCTCGTTAAGTACAGAATTCCAAAGCTTTTGTGACATTTGTTATTCGATAGTTGGCTTAGATGATATAAAATACTTGGTTCACACCTTTTTTCTCTGAGTATTTCAAAAAAGTGCAGCTCCATTGTTGCCTTGCTTTGGCGATTGTGTTTGAGAAGTCTTATGCTAGCATAATTATTTTGCCCCTTTGTAATTTATTTGATTTTTGGCTTGGAGAATGTGAGGAATTTTTGTCTTTATCTTTGAATTCTAATAGTTTTACAAGCCTATATCTTGTGGTTAATTGCTCTGGGTTAATTTTGTCATGTACCTAGTGAAGTAGGTTCAGATTTTTTATTTCTGGAAAATTTTGCTGAAATATAGTTTTAAATATTAGTGCATTTATGTTGGTTTTATTTTTCTCTTTAAAGGATTTCAGTTATACCCATGCATTTATTCTTTGTTTTCGATTTCCCGCACTTTCTTTTGACCATTTGTTCTGCTTTCTTTGTCTTGTTTTTATTCTTCTGGGTTCTTTTGTAACTGCTATTCTTTACTGCCTCTTAGTCTCTACTTTCCCATGAGTACCTTGTAGTTTAGTCTGCATTTCTGAAAACATTTTATCTTTTCTTTCATTATTTTTCCTGTATTAAATTAATATTCTTTTCATTTCTTCCAGTTTTACATCCATTTTGTTATTAATTATTAAAGTTTTGATTTAAAATGTGTTTTTTTTTCTGAATGTGCTTGAGTATATTTTATTCTCAGTTTGGACTGCTGTCTTAGTTTTCTTCTGCTTCAAAGTTGTTTTGGGATGGGGCTTTCATCAACAGAGGTTTGTTAAAAATCATTACCTAATTTTATTTTTTTTTGTAGTAATTTTTTTATAGATTTATTTGGTTTTCTTCTATTTATTTTATGGTTTGGGGATGATTTACAAGATTCTTTGTTCAATGGTGCTTTTTTCTCTCAATGGGGCAAAATCAAGTTTCTTTAGTTGACTTTACTTTTTGGTTGTGATTGGGACAGGGGTTGAGTGTCTTCTAATTTTGAGGGTTTTCTTTGTTTTTTGTTTGTTTGTTTTGTTTTATCTTGCAGATCCTTAAATTTTCTTATTTCAGTTTTTTACCCTTTACTATATAATTGCCAAAGTGTGCTTTTCTCTGCCTTTTCTAAAATTTTTCTTTTCCAGAAACTGTACCTTTTCCAAGACTGCAAGTTCAAACCATATGTACATTTAAGTCCCTTCTCTTTCATCAATACTTGCTCTTACAGAATACCTTTTTAATAGTTTCACAGTTAGCATGAGCCTTCTCTTTCGGACCTTGATTTTGAATCAGCCTGAGGCTCTTTGCAGGTTCCACATCTCTCTCTCTGCCCCTGCAGTTTTCCCCAAAATGCTTTTGCTCATCACAGAAGCTTGTGGTAAAAGTATGAGATACCACTCACTGCAATTTAGCATATGTTTCCTTTTTTTTAAAAAAAAATTATAGTTATTTTGAAGCTTGGGTACTTTACATCTTCCAGCTATGTGAAGGACATAGTTTTGTGTAGTTTTATCTGTTCTTCTTTTTGTTCTGTATTATTTTAGAACAAACAATATATGGGGAGGGAACAAGGATGTAGGCAGCCCCATTGTTTTAGGCTACCCAAATTTTCCCCATTGCTTCTTAAATAAACTTTTAAAAAGACCTAATATTTTTTCCTCTTTCTCTTTATCTTCCACTTCAAGAGGTATCGATTGCCACTAATCCTGAACATTTGGGCCTTCTGTAGTGTTTGAAAAGTTTGTTCTTGCCTTTTTTCACTGCCAAATTAAGATCCAGATTTTTGGCTCTGCTAAGTCAATTGGCTCCGCTAATTCATTTGGCTCTACTAAGACACTCTGATCAGTGACTGGAAAGCATTCACTTATTGACATGCTTTCTAGCTACTAAAATTTTATTATTAATTCCTCTCTTATTTTCCCCATATTTAGGCACTTATGTCTTTGAACTATATGCACTTTTATACCTGTGAGTTTGAGAACAGTTGGTTTCTGGAGGGTGTATTGATGCATGCTTTTAATTCATCATCTTTAACCAAAGGTTTAAGATGTTTTCATTTGAGATGTTCTAAGGCTTTTTAGGAAAAATTATCTTTGTTGTTTATTCTAAGAAAATAATAATAAGCAGGGTTCTGTTCTCATTTGTTTTAGGAAGAAAGGAGAAGTAGAGTAAAAATTCTCCATCTGTATGTTGTGTAAAAGCTCCCTAGGGAGATTTTTAAAAAATCTGTCGAGTCTCATGTCCTACTTCTGTAGTTTCTGATTTAGTAGGTCCGAGATAGGACTTTATATATTAAACAATAATCCCAAGTGAATTCTTATGCTGTTACTGCAGGGACTCCACTTGGAGACATAGAAACTATGGATAGATATTTTAATAAAAATAAGTGGGTGCCATTTTCATATGTCTTTGAATTTTCTTGGTAATTTAAACAGGTATTGGTGGCATTTACCTTCAGAAACTTGGTTGTGGTAGTTATTACCATTGCTCATCAATATTTACTTTTCTACCAGTAGGACAGAAAAGGATTCTATTTGTACACCCTCTTAATATTAGATGTATCCTGTAACAGAATAATAGTAAAATTAAAGAAGTTAAAATAAGGTAATAATGTCTATTTCATTTGTTAATTAATTTTTATAACACACTAGCTTCTGTGGAATTGCTCAAAAGGTTTAAATAAATCCTTGTTAGTCTTTGCCCTGAAGGATACCACTTGAAAAATCAACGCTTTTGGTTTTAAATATTTGTTCCTTTGATTTTTGATTTGCAGTTTATGATTGCAACCATTCTTTGGTTTCTATGTTTGTAGTGTTTTACTCTGTACAGCCTTTCTTCTTTTTTTTTTTTTTTTTTTTTTTTTTTTTTTTTTCTTTTTTCCGTGTCTGGCAACGGATCGCAACCCTCAGTGTTGCCCCCATACCGGACCGGGGACCGGCAACGGGATTACAAACCTCGGGATTACAAACCTCGGCGTTGCTCCCGCGCCTCGCTCAGCCAGTGAGCGGGAACCGGTCTGTACGTGGGATCCGAACCCTCGGGCGGGAGCGCCGCCGCGCTTCCCAAGCAGCGCACTATCCAGTGCGCCACCGGGCCGGCCCCAGCCTTTCTTCTTTTAACAGCAAGTCATGGGATCTCTTATAAACCTCTGTTCTGACTACTCTGAATGATGAGTGACAATTTTTTTGAGGTGACCCCAAGTCTTTCTCTGCTCAGTGAATGTGAGATGTGCTACCCAGCCTATATTCTATGTTAATTATAAACATATCTTCAAAACTTAATTAAGATCCATTCAGACATTTTTGGATGATGAAATAATAAACATATATCACTGGGAACAAGTTTATTATGTACTTTTTCCTAATACAGAAGTAAAACATAATCTTTGTAGTTTATTCAGTAATTACAAACATAACAGTAGGAAAAAATAATGTGTGATTTCCAAAGATGAAAGACAATTGCTATAGTAATTGATTTAGTGTCTTGAGTAGGAAAATGTTATTTAGTCACTGTTGGCAGGAAATGACTTTAAATTTTTATTCTAACAGTTCTTTAAGCAGCTACACACTTGTACCCAATTAAACTTATTTAGTTTGCTAACTTTTGTTATTTGCCAGACACTATTCTGAAGCTCTACATGTAAAAAGTCAGTTAGTCCTTATTACAACACTGGGAAGTAGGTGCTATTCTCCTCATTTTAAAGGTAAATAAAAGAGCATGATGACTATAGTTAATAATACTCTATTGTTTACTTGAAATTTACTCTGAAAGCAGATCTTTAGTGTCCTTACACACACACACAATGGTAACTATACATAGTGAAGTATGGGTTAATTAATTCAATTGTGGTAATCCTTACACAATGTTCATATATATCAAATCATCACATTATACACCTTGAATACATATATTTTTTAAATCAATTTTTGCTCAATAAAGCTTGGAAAAATAAAGATACATAACCTGGAGAACAAGAAAATTAAGTACTTTGTTCCCGATTGTTTAGGTAATAATTGGTAAAAATGAGATTTGTGCTTAGGTAGTCTTCTTCAACATTATTGATATTAACAGTTACATTATGATTATTCCTTTAGTTTGTGGCAAATGACAACGTCCATCCATGTATCTGAAATGCTTTAAGCTCCTGTTCTGGGGCATGCGCACTAAATTTATCTAATATTTCTTTGCTATGTCCCCATATTTAAACAATGCAGAGCATACTCATACTATTTACTAACCAAAAGCTGCATGGCAATAAGAAAAATATGTGTTGTCTCCCTTATTTGGATAAATTAAAAACTAGTAGATTCTTACCCTTGAAGACAGAAAGTTGGAAATTTTGTAAAATTAGAAAGCAACAGTTTTGCACAAGTATAGCTTATCTTAACCCATTTTCAAAGTTATAGAGATTTTACAGTAAGGGAAACAGTATTCTCAAAGACACTGTGCTTTGTTTGTGTTATTACATGTTTTTTTTAACTATTCCTAATATTTCTCAAGAGGTATGCTGCCATAAACTGTGAATTAAACAATACCTATTGTGTAATGCTGAGATGGACAGCCATCATGCCTTTATTGTGTTTCACAGTGTATTATTTTGGGATTAAAATGGAAAAACTCCAGATGGCTGCAATAATTTGTCTTGAGTGATTTTTCACTTGTTGAATAGACATTACTGACACATAACATTGAAAGCCAATTTTTAAAAGACATTTGGAACAATCTTTACCAAAGGGAATACTGCCGTAGCTAGTTCACTATCCCAGAGAAAATAAGAAGTGATCAGAACATGTTCCATCTTACTTATTGGCTTTTTTGTTTGTTTGTTTGCTTGGGATGGATGTAGTTTTTAATATCATGTAGTACTAATTCAACTTATGGAGAAAATATATTAAAAACAGAAATTTGACATTGAAAACATAAAGAAATATTTTGGATATATAGTTTTTATCTTTTAAAGCTTCGTTTAAGACAGCAACTTGGAGAATTGTGTGTACTCCTCAAATGGTAATCAGTATCTTCTTTGAGGTTCGTTTTTCTTTTGTGAGATATATCTGAAACTCTGGCTTCAACAGGGATGTGTAAACATTATTGTAAGTGACAAAAAACCCTTGAAATATAGAGTGACTCTGGTTCTTTGTGTATATTCAGAATCTAGATCAGTACCTGGCACAGAGCAAGCAATTGATGCACACCTGTAGAGCAAATAAATGAATCAATACTAATGTGTATTTTTCTCTTTTGGATAGCTAAAGTTTTTTTCCATTTAGGAACCCACATATTGCATATGTGCTATGAATATGTGCAGATTTACTATGTATAATTTAATATCTGTTGCAGTGTATATTTTTTTGTTTGTTTGTTTCTGGACTTTGTATTCTTTTGCATTTGTCTGTTACCATAGACATTATGTCAGTACCATAAGAGTTGTTTTTTTAAAAAATTGATTTATTTTTAATTGAAAAATAAAAATTGTATATATTTATGGTGTACAATATGATGTTTTGGAGTATGTATACATTGTGGAATGGCTAAATCAAGCTAATTAACATACACATTACCTCACATACTTATCGTGTACACTTAATAGATATACATATTACCCAGTGGTCATCAATAAAAATACTATAAAACTTAAATTATCTAAATCTGATTTATTGAGGCAAAGAATACGAACTAAAATTTCGTATGGAATTTAGTTCCAACAGAATATGGAATGATGAGGTATGTGCTGTCGCCTGATAAGCATCCTGAAATCCCATAACAGAGTATTTGTATTTAATTTAATAAGCCATTATCAGCATCAGAGACAGTGAAATCTGAATTTTGTTTTGGGATTTGCATGCAGCAGGAAAATTGGCCTAAAGGTTATGGAAGCAGAAAGGCAGACAAAAACACCTATCAATGTATTAATGTTCAACTCTGTACTCCGCGAATATGTATAATCAATTACGTTTCAATAAAACAAATACCTGTCAATAGATATGAGCTAATTGTTTAGCAAAGTGGAAATGAATCATATATTTTAAGTATTCACAATTTCCTTTCAGATAACTTAGTGTCCTCTTCTGACCCATTTTGGGTTTCTGGGTGTAATATTTTATTATTCTTTTCACTGGTCCCAAGACAAAACAAAGGAGAGGTGACAAATAATCGGAGATCAGAACAATGTAAGTGGGGGCAGAACTTTATTGCTGTTGCTTGGGAGTGAATACAGCAACCTCTGAGCAGAGGACAATTGTGGAGCAAGCATTTAATAAGTGGGTGTGAGAATCCCAAAGAAGGAGCACCTCTTACATTTTGTTTCCATCTTTAAGTATTTATAATTCCACAAATTCTTATCCAGATTGCATTAGAATTAGAATAGAATTAAAGAACACCAGAAAGTTTCTGCTCCCTGAAGACCCTAGAAAGTACAAAGGAAGTAAGAATGATCAGTAAAGTCAAATGCTGAAGATGAGAAAAGAACCTTGCTTTTGGCTGTGGAGATCTTCACAGTGTCAGCATTATATAGTCTAAAGCTCTCAGGATATCTAGAAATCTGGACATGTCGTAATTAATTTTTTAGAGCAAAAGCACAACAAAAGTCAAGCATAAAAGATTTTTGAATTGACTAATTTTTTTTTTGCAGTATTTGCCACTACTCTTTTCCACTTACATTTGTTCATCACAAACTACCTGCTTATTAACCAAAATATCCTCTCATTGTTTTGTGCATTGATTTTATGGTATATGTCCAAAGAAAAAATAAGGTTTCTTGGTAAATATGCTCCCTGAAGACTAATACTTAAAGTAATTATATTTGTTTTAACACATTGCTCTTATGTTTAAAAATTCTCATTGTATTGAATATAAGTTCTTATTTGTTTTTATTTGAAATTCTGTTTGACATGTTTTCTCCTTGCCTATTGAAATATTGATAAATTTTCAACATATATCATTTTGTACTTTCATGGATGAACCACCCTTTTTCTCAGCAGTTAGCAAAATCTACTCTTATCAGCCAAATTGGCCCTTATTGCTCCCTCTTCACTCTGACTTTGAACAAGTGCCAAAATATTTCGGGGGAAAATTGCAAATGGGAGAAATATGAGTATTTGTTGAGATTCTCTCTACTATCTGATTAGAAGATTATGTTACTTGTCCCTTATGGAGTGGAATTCTCACTTATGAAAATTTCCCCCATCCAGTAATTTTTCAAGGGCCCCAGGAGAATCCCCAGGCAATTAAGGTTGAGAACACTGTTACAGAGTCTTCATGATGTCCAGGAACTTTCAGAGTGCTTGGGTAAAGAATAACATGCCAAAGTACATATTTTTGCTTTCCAGAACAATGAAATCCATAAAAACTCAAAGAAATCATAGTCAAATATTTTATATATATGCATTAATCTTTTTAAATGCAGTAATTTAGTTCCCTTAGTAAACCAATCTTACAAATGTAATTTGCTTTTTCTCTCTTCTCTGAACATTCATTCCTTTGAAAGACTATTAACACTGTTATGGGCCCAAATGTCACCCACCTGGAAAATATTCCTGCATTTATATCTCTAATCATGGTCATGCTGGTATGTTCTAGTCCAGTCCTCATGATATTATAAAGTCATATAATAAAATCTAATAATAACCACTATCTTACACACATGCTGTGAATATGTGCATATTTACTATGTATAATTTACATAGTGCTTTTAGCTTTTAAAACACTTTTATCTTTGAATATTAAGATAATGTTAAATGATACTGAAATCATGTTAATTTGCTATCCTAGCACTAGAATGTATTAAATGGAACTCTAACCAAATTCTATAACTATTTTAAAAAGGTATAGCTGTGTTAGAAATAATCATATTCTACTTAAAGAAAGTATTCTACCTTGCTCTAAGTTGCTTGTGCAATATCTGGAATATCGCTTTTCCTACAGGTTATTACGCTGTAACAAATGGAAGCCATCCAGGTTATGAACATCCTACAAAACAGTCATACGAACAATAGCAGAAATAGTTAGTAATCGTTAAGTGGATAAAGGGAACACTTAGGACTACTTCCGTTTAGTACTACAAGAATGAATTAAAACTTGTAGATGAAAGTTAAAGAGAAATGAAATTGAGTCCAATTGAAGGATACATTTATTATACATGTTTGTGTCCCTGGGATCTAGACTTGTTTCTGGCAAGTGGTGAGTTCACAGGAAATGTTTGTTGTTGTAGATGATCAATGACTCTATTAAGCCTTCTCTAAAAGGAGTAAGCTCATTTTCACTGCATATATCAGATGGAGGTTGTATAAACTTGATTGAAAATTTTGTAGAAAAAATTCCTCCATTAGGAGTGAGGTTGGACTACGTGCTCCACCTCTTAGTTTCTTTCCATATTTATGTATGCAGAATTCTGTAAGTTCTTATCCATATCAAACAGCCTTATATTGGTGTGTCTATGCTATGCATAACACTTACAAGGTAAGAGTTTTCTTTTTACTATGAAAGGTTTTCCTCCCTCCTTTGCAGATTTAAAAGCTTTATTTAAACTTCCAATGGACTGAATATCTTAGGAGTTCGCAGCCCGGCTTAATCAAAAGGATCACATAAAAATTACCAGATCTAGACAATAGAATTCTAATAAGTTGTTTCCTTGCTAGGTCTCAATTTAACTCATGTTTTCGTTTTTAAGTAATAAGTGTCTGATTCTGATGAGAATTTTGACTTCCAACTCCATTTCTAGTTTCTGACCTGGTTTTTCCTTTGGTCAGTGCTGTCAGGACCCTAATCTGATGCCACAGGGAGCAATAATAGTGGTCAATTTTGCTTCTTACCTTGGCCTGATTTACAGTTCATGCTCCCTTTACTGGCCTTAGCAATTTTTAATTCTTCACTGTACACGGCCACTCAGTAAATATGTTACTTTGGTCTTTACAATACAAGAATAATTGCTGATGAGACAAAAGAAGGACACGAGAAAGGGAGCGGGGTATTGTGGAGTTAGGCAGAGTTCTCCGACACTACTGCTTCTCCCTGCTTTATTCTCAGTCTTTCGCCCTCACCCTTCCGGTTACCTTCAGATAATCTTTTATAAGACCATTGAGACCACACACTCCTGGGTATATCAACATCATATAAACATGATGTTTTTGTAATATATTCTCCAGGTCAACACTGGATGTTTCTAAGTAATTTGACTTGCAAAATGCTAGCTTTTTCATATTTGCAAGTGTGGGCAGCTTAATTGTTCCATGCAAGATGCCTGTGATTTTTCCTTTTTTTAAAAAAAGACGTTTTTTAAAATGTAGTTTTAGGTTTAGAGCAAAATTGAGAGGAAGGTACAGAGATTTCCCATATACCCCTGCCCCCACACATACACAGCCACCCCCATTACTAACATCCCCACTGGAGTGGTGCATTTGATTTGACTGATGAACCTATATTGACACATCATTCATCACTCAAAGTTCATAGTTTACATTAGGGTTTGCTGTTGGTGTTGTACCTTCTCTGAGTTTGAACAAATGTATAATGGCAGGTATCTGTTTTTTTTTTACTGTTTCCATACTTTTGCCTTTTTCAGAATGGCATATAGTTAAAATAATACAGTATGTAGCCTTTCCAAATTGTCTTCTTTTACTTTGTAATATGCATTTAATGTTCCTTCATGTCTTTTTACGGCTTGACAGTTCTTTTCTTTTTAGTGCTGAATATTATCTCTTTATCTGGTTATGAGACAGTTTATTCATCCTTTCTCCTACTAAAAGACATCTTGGTTGATTTCAAGTTTTGGCAATTGTGAACAAAGCTGCTATAAATATTTGTGTGTAGATTTTCGTGTGGCCATGTTTTCAATTTCTTTGAAAAATACCAAGTAAGGGGATTGCTGGATTATATGGTAAGAGTATGTTTAGTCTTGTAAGAAACCACCAAACTGTCTCTGAAGTGCCTGTACCATTTTGTGTTCCCACCAGATATGAGTGAGATAGTTCTGTTATTCCACATCCTTGCCAACATTTGATATCCTTAATGTTCCAGATTTGGCCATTCTAATAGGTGACTAGTGGTATCTCATTTTTATTTTAATATGTATTTCTCTAATGATGTATGATGTGAAGCATCATTTCATAATCTCATTTGCCATGTGTATATCTTCTTTGGTAAGGTATCTGGTATGGTTTTTGGTTCTTTTTTTAAATGAAGGTGTTCATTTTCTCATTGTTGAGTTTTAAGAATTTTCTGTATATTTTGAATAACAGTCCTTCATCAGGTATGTCTTTCACAAATATTTTCTCCCAGTCTGCAGCTTGTCTTCTCATTCTCTTGACAGTGTCATTTGCAGAACAGAAATTTTTAATTTTAGTAAAGTCCACCTTAAGAGTATTTCTTACATGGCTTGTGCCTTTGGTGTTGTATCTAAAAGGTCATCAACAACCCAAGGTCATCTTCATCTAGATTTTCTCATATGCTATCTTCTAGGAATTTTATAGTTTGCATTTTACATTTAGGTCTGTGATCTATTTTGAGTTAATTTTTGTGACTTTGTGATGGGAGTAAAATCTGTGTCTAGATTTTTTTTTCTTTTGCATGTGTATGTCTAGTTGTTCCAGCACCATTTGTTGAAAAGGCTATCTTTGTTCCATTGTACTGCCTTTGCTCCTTTATCAAAGATCAATTGACTATATTTATGTGGATCTATTTCTGGGCTATCTATTTTGTTCCAATGATACATTCATCTATGTTTTATTTTTATTTTTAGCCAGTACCATGCTGTGTTGATTACTGTAGCTTTATAGTAAATCTTGAAGTCATGTAGTATCAGTTCTCTGACTTTGTTCTATTTCTAAGTAGTATTATCTTGACTATACAGGGTCTTTTACCTCTCCATATAAACGTTAGAATCATTTTGTCGATATCCACAAAATAACATGCTGGGGTGTTGATTCGTATTGTGTAGAATCCATAGGTCAAGTTGAGAAGAATTGAAATCTTGACAACATCAGGTCTTCCTATATTTCTTTATAGGAAGAGACAATATCTCTTTATTTATTTCGTTCTTCTTTGATTTTTTTCACCAGGGTTTGGTAGTTTGCATCACATAAATATTGCATGCATTTTGTTAGCTTTATAACTGTTTCATTTTGGGTAATAGTAAATAGAATGTTTGTAATTCTCCTAATGTAAATAGAATTGTTTGTAATTTCAAATTCCACATGTTCATTGCTAGGATATAGGAAAATATATAGGAAAGGTTAGTATATACAAAAGTGTATTAACCTTGTATGCTGCAACCTTGCTATAATTGCTTATTAGTTCCCGGAGGTTTTCTAATTGATTCTTTTGGATATTTTTACGTAGAACATCATGTCATCTACTGACAAAGACAGTTTTATTTCTTCCTTCCCAATCAGTATGCTTTTTTATTTACTTTTCTTGTATTATTGCATTAGCTAAGATTCCCAGTGCCCTTCTGCCCCTTGTATCATTGCTGACATTCATTTCATTTATACAAAAGTATATATATATATATATGTGTGTTGTGTGTGTGTGTGTGTGTGTGTGTGTATGTGTATGTATACATAAGCATACATAAGTTAATATATGGTTACCATCATTTTGAACAAACTGGTGTCTGTTAGATAAATTAAAAAGAAGAAAAAGTTTTTTATTTTACCTTTATTTATTCCTCCTCTAATGCTCTTCAGTTCTTTATGTAGATCTGAGTTTCTGAACTATATTATTTTCCTTCTCTCTAAAGAAACTTTTTTTTAAAAAAAACATGTCTTGAAAGGCAGATCCACTACTAACAGATTCCCTAGATTTCCATATGCTTGGGTTGAAGCTATGTGGACTCGGAGGCTGGGAAACAAAATAACAGCCATAGTACAAATTGATGAAAATGTACTAGTAGTTGAAATGAAGGGTGAGGTCCAGATTTGAAAGATGTTTAGGAGGTAGATGGCAGACATTTAAGAACAAGAAATGAAAGTGATGAAGAAAAGAAAGAGTCTAGATTCCTGGTTTGGGCAAATGGATGGACTAAAATGCTCTTAACCTTAATGAGCAATGAAGAATGAATAAGCAAGTTTGAGGGAGAAAGTAGTGAATTCAGCTTTTGGCATACTAAAGTTGAGGTGTTTAAAGGACAATCATAAGGACACATCCAGAAGACAGTTATACATATGTTTCTAGATCAGTGCAGTAGTTCTTGGCAGAGTTATAAAAGTCTTATATGAACATGTGGCAGTTGAAACTGTTAGTGTGCGTATTAGAAGAATATGTGTAAGAATGTCATCACAAGTAACCTTAAAAGTTAAAGTAAAGGAATATGTCACCAAAAGGGGATAGTTATGACAGTGGGAAAAAGTAAGAAAAAGTAGTGTCATGAAGGTCATGAGTGACATCCAAGATTTAGGAGTAGTCACTCTGAGATGCTGTGTTTGGATCTAGGAATATAAAGATTGAAAGAAATCCACTGGAGTTGTCATTTAAAAGATTATTGGTGTCTTTTAACAAGAGATTATTACAATGGTGGTGGAAGCCAAAGTATGTTTTGAATATTCCATCAACTAAGTGTAGCAGAGTCCTACCAAATTTATAAAAGGATGTAATTATTTATTGTTCTTATTTCCCTTTTTCTTTTCTATGTCAGAGAACCAGAACAGCCAGAGGTACAGCTAGGGCTTTGATGCAGGGTATTTTATCCTTTATTATTGTTTTTTTTTTTTTTTCTGAGTAATAGCAAATAATGTTACTAAACTTCTATTTTCCCAGCATTTGGACTAAGACAGTAACTTTCATTTCTGTTTCCAAGTGGTCAATAAATCTAAAATGGAAGTGAAAGCCAAGCATAATGCGCAATTGTTTATTTCTAACTAAATGCATTTGATTTCTTAGTTCTCTTTGTTTTATATCTGGAGAACAGATTTTAATTATATTTTTCCAATTAAACATGGTTGGTGCTGTTGCCCTTCATGGAACTGAAAACATAAATAAATCCAGATGAGTTATTATAAGGAAAAAAGACAACCTTGGACCATACTAGAAAGATTTTGAATAGAGTGATGTCTACTAATTGAATTTAAAATCAACATTAAAAAAATACAAACAAGCAACAATTAGTGGGTAAAAAGAGATATTTGTGAGAATTTGTGGAAAACCTAAGATCTAATTCTTAGTCCTTGCATAAAAATTTTATTTTTATGTATATGTGTCGGCTATAAAATTTTAGTTACTCTAGATTTTGAGTAAAAACCAGTAATCATTGAAATAAAAATTTCTAGATGCTATAGGCTATTATTTCTTTGTAACTGTCAGGCAGTGACCAAATTCTCAAATAATTTTTAACTTAAATTTATTTTTCTTGCCTTCCCTTCCTGTAACTATGCAAATATTACTTTATAAAATGATGTAATCAGGAATGCAAAGATATAGATTTGATTTGAATGATCAAAAGTCAAAACTTTGATTTTTCATTTGCTTGTGAACTGAATTTATTTCTTGACATTTTGTCTTAATTTTTTTAGCTATTGTTTTATAAAAGTATTTCCACAGTTTAAAATATATACTTTCAAAATAATGGCTCAGTGTTTTCAGCTAATTAATAGGTGCTATTTTCTTCTCTAGAATTTGGTTCCATGACCTTTTATATCAACTTTTATTACCAAATCTACAGATCCTACCCTTGTCATCTTAGAATTTATTCCTTCTGACCTCTAGTGGATTTTGTAATGTAAGCATTTGGGAAACTGTCTTATATATCATTCAACAGTCAGATTATGAGTTGTGTTAGCAAATTTGGGTCCAATTTTAACATGACTACCGAGACACTATGTTTTATTTCCTAAAAGAATTTCTGTCTGGCAGTGAACAAAGAGAAAATAATAGACATCTTTTAGGAAGCAAAATAAACCAATGTTCTTCACTAGTTGTTGGAAGTGCATATCTTGGGTAATAACAGATGCAGATTATTTATTAAAACTCAAAAGCAAGAACATCCCAAAGCATACAGAGCAGTAATTTTTAATATCAAAGTATGTTCTAACATTTTTATGATTTGGATTGAGCAGTTTCCTACTCTAGAAACACATTTAATGTTCTTTCTTTTTGGGATTTAACTATTAGTCAGGTGAATAAACATTTAATATCACAGATGATATCATGATCCTTAATTCTTAACACAGCCACTTTATTTGAGAGAATCAAACTCTTTCTCTTTTCTGTGTGCAAGGTATGATGACAGATTTAATATGTCTTTCTCAGATAATTTTCAATTAGTTAACAAAAGTTTAATAAGTATTTACTATGTACTAGGCACTCTATTAAGTACAGAGTGAACCAAGAAAAATGCAAAGCAGCAAACCAAAGAAATAGGGGAAACAGCAAAATAATACTGTTTCTCAAAATCATGATAATATGCTCCTGTTAATATTTTCTACTCTTTTCCCAAGGCAATTTATGCATTTTAAATGCAAATATTTTAAATACAGGTTGGAAGGAAGTTACATTCACTGTATGTAATAGATCACAGCTAATAATGGCGTTTGGGCTGATATTCTACAGTTAAAGTGAGAGAGCTTTAGAGGATTGCTACGAAAAACTCCTCTTGTGTGTTTATTTCTGTCATCATATGAAAATGATGTAAGAAAAGAAAAGACAAGACTGAAAAAATAAATCAATCTCTATTTGAAGAAGAACAAGAACAAAAAAACCCCAATGAAATCGATGGCTGTTCTGACAATACTGTCAAGTGAAATTTTTTCCACCAACACTCAAAATAAGCAGTTCTCTCCTCTTTGGGGAGTTTCTATACAGATAATTTTGCCACAGTCCCACTGTTGTTTTGGATAGCTGAAGGAAGTGCTTATAGTTTTAAGTAAGTAAATACTTTTTAACTTTTTTAAATGTGTGCTTTACAAATTCTCTCACTCACGCGTTCTCTCTGTGAGAGATATGTTGATATATGGTAGAAATATTTTTTAAAAAGAAGTTCAGCAAATCCAGAGTATTAACAGTAAACTCTTCCCAGCTCATGTTCATTTTCTTGCTTCTTTTGACAAGCTCTCAAATACACTCCTCTTAAAGTTCTCAATTTATTATGTTATATTCGTTGTCACGGCCTGTTTTCAAGATGGCTAGGACCATTCCCAGTTTATTCATAAACTACTTTTCTTTGCCACAGAGTAAAGTGAAGAGACCAAATTTCATATTTATTGCAATTAACAACAACAACAACCCCCCTCCCCCAAACTTAGCTTTAAACTCATAAACAGAAGGCCTGGACTTAATGAGGTTGGGAAAATCATTTGGGATATTGTCTTAATTTGAGATAATTAAAATTAAGATACCTTAATAACTCAAGATATCTTATCCAAAACCCAGTAAAATTTATTAAGAAGATATTAGGTTATTTCATGGGATCCAAGGAAAATTTGAACAACTAGTCCTTAGGAAAAGAAAACACCATGACCGTGTTGTGCCTCCTAGAAGCCATAATATACTCTACACTTACCTGTAGAAGGGGACTGGGCCATAGAACTAAAAGAACACTAGAGATCCAAATGCTCTTTTTGTGCTTCTTGCTCAGTCTATCCTAAAGCATGCCAGGTAACTCTTTAGGGAATTTCTCCTTTCAGGCCATTCTCGTTTTCAAAACCGCACTATGAAACTGACACACAAAAAATTATTACTATGAAGGTAAAGAACAGTAAAGCCAAGGAAAGAAAGGCACAGGAACATTGCCCAGTGCTCGGAGCACACATTGTCTAAGTTGTACACTCAGGCTTCTAGAAGGGGTGTATCTTACTCACGAAAGTCTAATCCTTGGTTCCACAACCCTCAAACTGTCCTTGGACTTGATCCATCTCAACACCCTATTGCCCAGGAGTGGAGTAGGGATTATGGTCTAGAAGACATGATATCTCCTTAGGGTTCAACTTATTTATGATCCAAATTTCATATTTTTCGAAGGATGATAAAATGAAGTTCCTCTTGCGTTTTTTTTTTTTACCAGTGTTTTTTGATAATCTTCTGAGTTATGCAGTGCAATTTTTGTTGAGAAGTTTATAATAATTTTAGTTCCTGAAGAAGACAAATGAGAGACAAACTATTTTATGTTATTTGCTTTCCAGCCATACACAGCTTTCTCCTTCACGTCATTAGGATGCACATGCAGTGCTCACTGGCTCCCTGAATGTTTGAAACAAAACGTCTTTCCTCCTATTACTTCGTAGTTGCTTCTGATCTTTTATTTTTCCCTTGACCTTATACCCAACACTCATTTTTGCCTTCACGTTTTATTCTACCATTTACCATTGATCCTCATCTTTTAGTTTTTCCTTTTGGTCTGCTTTCCTGGCTTTGAACATGGATGTCCTTTTTTGTTACAGCATAGACACACTCATTTTGCCTCGGGAAATTTAGGATGATCACTCCTTCTACCCAGAAAAATCCCTTTAGATAATGTTTCCCCTTGCATCACACCAGACCTAGAAGTGGAATCAATAAATAGAATTGACAGGTCTGGAGAGGAATTTTTCAAGAAGTATAGTTTTGAAACAATGAATGAAGAGTTACTTCATGACAAAGATATTACTTGTTTTAAAATTTTAGATATTCTCTGATAAAATACAATTTAAGAATTTAATTTATATATTATATTTTAAAAATATAAATATATTTAAATATTAAGTTAATCTAATATTTATGGTCATCTGTACATATATGATTAGATACAACATGTGTACAATGAATTGAACCTCATAATCAATGGCAATATTAATATCCAAATCACTTAAAATTGACCTTTTTGCATTTTTGATATAGCTATATTATGCATTATTCTGTAATTGGTTGTATTGATAATGCTTGAGGTTTAATTGGTCATTAAATAGGATTTATAGTATTATAGGTTATCAGTATACTCAAATTTACATAAACTATAACTTAATTTAGAATGACTGCATGAATATGGAAAGCATAGTATATTTTCATTCTCAAGTTGTTTTTCAGAACTCTAATTAATGCTTACTTATATGACCAAAAAACTACTAGAATGTTAATTTATTTCAAGGATAATATATTTATTTAAACATACTTATAAAAACATAATGTTAAAAAATCTGCTTCTTTTGAAAAAAATGCAAGTAATGTTTATTATCAATTCTCAGGAGAGCAAACTTATTTCTTGTAAAAATATTAAATTTGGCTATTTAAAAAGAAAGATTAGGTCTTGCAGCATTGTAAAAAACACAACAAATATAAAATATAAATTTGGTAGACAATGAGCTAAACATGGTTATTTCTAGTAGAGTCCATTGATCCACTGATATGAGTATTTCTAACATTCATGCTTATTAAGTGACAGAAAAGATCACCAGGATTGGATTTCTAGCCATATTTCTCTTGGATGGGTGGTGATAGGTAACTGGAATTTCCTCTGGCTTTATCTGCTTGGGGGTACAGATAAGGGTCTCAGTAATTCATAAAAGAGTTTCCATTTGTCCATAAAGGACTTCACACTAAGTACCTCCAATGTACTTCTGGAAATCCCAGTGGGATGAATCAAATATACTAAGGAGTGATTTCAATCATTTTGGGGATTGTGCCACTACTAGCACTCAATTTTTCCTGGCCACTGCTATTAATTCCTAGAGTACTGGTGGATGTGGTGATGGTGATGTCTTTCACCAGAATTCATGGAGTTCCTTCCTGTTCTCTTGGGCACTACAGCCGCTCTGCCAGTAGGCTGCAGTTTTCTAATGGATGCTTCCCGTGTTTCCCTGATCATTGCCACTGCTTTACTGGATCTTCATGACACTAAACCTGTTCCATGGTCGATGGGAAAGTGGAAGGTGCATCTCTATTTACATTACACCATTGAAAGGGAACTAAAACAGCTCTATTTTTTACTCCTAATGTTGCACAGTCTTTTTATTTAAAAATTACTTCAATTATTACTTATAGTCTCTTTCCCCTTCATAGAACTCAACCATGATTTTGGGGATCTGGGCTAAAAGACAAAAATGGGTGATAGAAATCATGCTTGTTTCCCCTACATATCTACACTGACACTCTCTTACTGGGTCAAATTCATCATTTCTTGCTGTTTCTTTTTTCATCTCTCAGGATGGGTTCTCTTTCAGGGTGCTCAGTGGTCCTTATGAAAACAGACTTCTGGTGAACCTATCATTACTGGTTCACTAGACATAATTAAATACATTTGAATTCCCCTTTGATTTCTTCTTCCTCCCTTTGTTTCTTTTTTTCTTTCTTCCATTCTTTCTATATTCTTTTTTAAAATCATGACCTCTCTATTATCAAATGCATTTCGAATATGCCCGAGAAATCATCACGTACTAAAACAAAAGTGGTACTTAACACTAAAGATCAATGAGAAGAAAAAGACTTAAAATTTAAATATTTTTAATTAAAATATAATTTTAAAGAATTATGTGAAATTATGACAAGGTAGAAATCAAACAAGAAAAATCTAATTTCATTTAGCCAACATTTAATTCCTCCAAACTTTTTTGAGACTCTACTTTAGATTATGTGTTCAATGAAAAAGAATAATTTGAAAACTTTTAATGGAAGCAGATCCAACTTAGATCAGCCAAAAAGAGGTCATTTTGTGGGTGGGAAGGAGGTATATTTCCAAATGTGATTGAGAGGCAGAACCAGTTTGTACTTGTCACCCACCACCTCCACAGCTTAATTCACATCCACACTTTGACCCAGTCAGAGGGGAGAATTGCAAGGGGTAAAAAAGTTTGCCTGAGTTTCCTGCCCAATTTCTTGGAAGAGAATGTAACTCACCCTAAGCTTGTGACAATGCCTGTAGGAAATGGGAGACTCTTCTAAGACACAGGAATGATCCTCAAAGTGCCATCAGAAATGTTCCCACAATCAATATTAATCTCCACACTGCCCCCCACCCCCCACTTCTCAAAGGACCTGGGCACTATTTTTGCTTAACAGTGCAAATAGAGACAAAATGAGAAATTCTCTTGTCTTCTTTCTTACTGTCTCATGGTTCTTTGTTTACCACATTTGGTTGTTAATTTAATACATTGAACCTTGTGGGGGTTTTTAATGTAAGGAATTAAATATGACAATGGCATAATTCCTCCTTCAAGTATCCCACAATCCACTGAAAGAAAGTTTTTATTCATTTTCTTCAGCAAAGATTCATTGGAAACTGTGATATTAGGGACATATACTAATTAAGGGGAATTCATATGAAGTATTGATCAATTCTTATGGGGATGAGGGGTATAAGGAAAGTGGAATTAGGGCCTGTCTTTGAAAGAAGTGAACATTTCCAGTAAGTGAGTTTTGGGGGAGAGAGAAGAGAAAGGACATTCTAAGCAAAGCACATAGCTTTAGAAAAACAGATGTTGGAAATACTAGGATGGTAGATAATGTGGGAAGGTAGAACCATCAGAGTTTGGGAGGGTATACTGAGGGATAAGACAAAAAAGATAAATTGGGACTAGTTTTGGGGAAACTAAAATTACATGCTGAGAAGTTTGGACTTTATTCTAGGCATATTGTAGAGAAACTGAAAGTTTTGTGTCAAAGATACATGAAGAACTTTTAGAAAGAACAAAGTTGTGCTTTGATGAATTGAAAGGGCTAGAAACTGATAATATGGCTCAATTACAAGTTTCTTATAATATTTGAGGTAACCATGGGGTGCCAGATATAATTTTTACTATTATTCCTAAATTGGTGATGGAGTTTGGATGTGTTGTCCCCTCCAAAACTCATGTGGAAATTTGATCTCCAATGTGGCAGTGTCGGTAACTGATTGAGTCATGGGGGCGGATCCCTCATGAATGGATTAATGCTCTCCCTGGGGGCTGGGGGATTAATGAGTGAGTTCTCCCTCTATTAGTTCCCATGAGAGCTGATTGTTTAAAGGACTCTGGCACCTCCTCTCTGTCTCTCTCTTGCTTCCTCTTGCCATGTGATCTGCTTGTACCCACCAGCAGCCTGCCACTTTCTGCCATGAGTAGAAGCAGCCTGAGGCCCATGCCAGATGCAACCATCCCAGAATTGTAAGCCAAATAAATCTCTTTTCCTTATAAATTACCTAGTCTCAGGTATTCTGTTATAGCAACACAAAATGGACTAAAACAATTGGCCAAGGCCCAAACATGATGACAGAAGATGCCCCTCATTCTAAAAGAGTCAATCACCTTATAGTTGGAGAAAGCCACCTCCTGGCTGTACTCACTGAATACTGGGCAGACTAAAACAGTCCTCCTCTGTAGGGGAAGATCATCCTCTTCTACCAAAAGTGCAGCTTGGGAAGCACATGGAGCAATGAAGGAGGAAGGGGACAGCATCCCAGCCAGCTAGATCAGCCGGATCTACCCTTCGATCAGTGCAGTGACAGATGTTATAACCAGATCTCCCTCACATCTTCACTGGATGTGAAATATTTTTGAAATATATATATATGCATCACTGGATTTTCTTTATTTTCCTTAAGAAAAAAACTGTATGTCCATACAATACAATCCTAAATCAAATTCTTATACCAGAATTAAAAATGCATTAATGCAGATATTTTACCTTTCCATGTAGAAAAGGAAAGGAAACATACCTCTAATGTAAAAACAGTTTAAGCCAATATTGGCTTGAGAATGTTAGAATTAATCAAAATACAGCTCTTAAAATTGTTTCAGTGCTAGGTTTCTTACTAGGTTTGAGAGACACCCTTTTTTCCCTGGTGATATATTTACTTACCAAATACTAGTGTGGATGTCTTCTGCATATGGCTTATATATGCACCTTATGTTGTTTCTTGTTTCAAGTTTAGAGTAAAATTTTTGACATAATATGAAATCCTGAGATTACATTTTATTCTGAGTTAGTAGCACCCTAAACGTTGGCTACAGATAAAGTGTTAAAATATCAATTGTTTTCACTGCTTGAAGGACCCCATGATGTTTTCATTGTGAAAGAAGACCCCTAACTCTTCCCATAGCTCCATGTGAAGGATCAGCCATGTGGCCACTTCATTTCTCATCCAACTTAGCAAAAACATTGAGGGTGTATCCATAAAGGCAGACATAAACATCCCCCTGAAGGAGTCCTTGGTTTATGGCCTTCTTGCCGGTTAGACAACAGCATCCTTTGAATGGACACAACCTTGAGAAACAAGAGTGGGCATTGGGTTTCAGCATTCAGTCTCTCCCTGAGCTGGGCACCCTTGTGCACAACCTGTATAACTCCACATGGTAGTTCTTCCTCAGCAGCAAAAAAGGGCAGGAATGATGCTGAATGCTTTCCCCGGAAAACCACATGCACCAGTTCTGCGAAGACCACCCCATCAGCAATGACCTTTAGTATCAAATAGACTGGATCAGAGTGAGTCTTGGAACACCTTTTACAATTATGTGGGCTATAACAACATTTTGTCTTCTTTATCTTCCTCTCTGCCCTCAACAGCAGAAACCAGTGCGCTTACAAGAAGAAAAAGATGTCTCTGCACCAGGCCAACCCTCCTCCTCTCCTTCTTCAGCAATCAGAACCTAGTTCTACTTTCCAATGTGGGGGCTGGGCTGGGAGGACATGAGCCCACATATGGAATCAAGTTTGAGAGTGAACTTTTTGAGAAGAAGAGAAATAAAAATTNGCTATAACAACATTTTGTCTTCTTTATCTTCCTCTCTGCCCTCAACAGCAGAAACCAGTGCGCTTACAAGAAGAAAAAGATGTCTCTGCACCAGGCCAACCCTCCTCCTCTCCTTCTTCAGCAATCAGAACCTAGTTCTACTTTCCAATGTGGGGGCTGGGCTGGGAGGACATGAGCCCACATATGGAATCAAGTTTGAGAGTGAACTTTTTGAGAAGAAGAGAAATAAAAATTTCTGTCTTAAAAATAAAATGAGACAGTGATAATAGCCAAATGTAACAAGAATAGGATAGAATGGAGCCAAAATTTCGTTAAGCAGAACATAGCATAGTTGGAATGCAGTTACTTGGAAAATTAAAATTATTTTATGCTTGCACCCTGATGACTTAAGACTCCTCAATAAACTGATTACATGTTAAACTGAGGACTTGAATTTAAAAGCAACAACAAAAAGGGAAATGTAAGTTAAAACAAATTATTTTACCTTATTCATAAATTGCTCAGTGACCAAACATATCCCCTTCTCTCTATTCTTCCACCTGTATCTTATTTTTCTTTCTAAATCACCAGTTTTGCAGATGGTGTGAGCCATATCCACACTTTGCATCTTCATATCGCCAAGTTTCATATACTTGGGTACTTCAAAAAGTTCATGAAAAGATTTGTCCTATCTTTTAATTCTGTTTTCCACAGACTTTTTGAAGTACACTTGTATTTGGATATTTCCCAGTAAGCTCTTTATAAACTTTGCAGCACACTCAATCTCTACCTGCTCTGCCTCTGAAATTTGGTCATTTTAACTCTAAATGACACTATCTTTAATAAAAAATCTTTATCTGTAATACAAAAAAAGAACATGGTCTTCAAATAGGAGATGAAACAACACTATTTAAAGGAAGTGGAAATAAGTCTAGAAAATTTTAGTGAATTTTGTTTTGTGAAAATAAATATTTTTCTTTGAGTTAATTATATTTCCAAGGAACTACATTCTGGATTTTACAAATTTGAGATGAAAATGTGAACAGGGCCTTTATTTAAAGCAATATATTAATCAGAAGAACAATTTATCTTTTTAATATAACTATTTTCAGAACCGCTGGTTTATTTTGAGAGCTCGTTTAGGGGTTCTAACAAGGAAGCACAGCTACTCCTGTTACCATGAACAAAAAACAGTCCTCCTCTGTAGGGGAAGATCATCCTCTTCTACCAAAAGTGCAGCTTGGGAAGCACATGGAGCAATGAAGGAGGAAGGGGACAGCATCCCAGCCAGCTAGATCAGCCGGATCTACCCTTCGATCAGTGCAGTGACAGATGTTATAACCAGATCTCCCTCACATCTTCACTGGATGTGAAATATTTTTGAAATATATATATATGCATCACTGGATTTTCTTTATTTTCCTTAAGAAAAAAACTGTATGTCCATACAATACAATCCTAAATCAAATTCTTATACCAGAATTAAAAATGCATTAATGCAGATATTTTACCTTTCCATGTAGAAAAGGAAAGGAAACATACCTCTAATGTAAAAACAGTTTAAGCCAATATTGGCTTGAGAATGTTAGAATTAATCAAAATACAGCTCTTAAAATTGTTTCAGTGCTAGGTTTCTTACTAGGTTTGAGAGACACCCTTTTTTCCCTGGTGATATATTTACTTACCAAATACTAGTGTGGATGTCTTCTGCATATGGCTTATATATGCACCTTATGTTGTTTCTTGTTTCAAGTTTAGAGTAAAATTTTTGACATAATATGAAATCCTGAGATTACATTTTATTCTGAGTTAGTAGCACCCTAAACGTTGGCTACAGATAAAGTGTTAAAATATCATGATCTAATTCTTTTCATTTAGTGAGTTAACAGGAGTTGTACCATTGCTTAGTGACAGAACTAGAACTTACACCAAGGAATCCACAATTATCAGTTTAGTGTTATATTTTCCCTACCTTATGCCTTCTATTGTTTAAGTAAACATTCTTTATAACAAACAAGATTGTGATGTGATTCAATTTAAAGTGCGTATCAGTTCTGTCACATGTAAAAGATGTTGAAATTCTTGGAAAACAAGAATGAGATGATGGAAGATTGTCACTTGATGTCGCTTATCTCTTTCGTGCTCCTTTCTAATATCCCTTTCAAACCAGTATTTTTTCTTCTTGATTCTTTCAGCAGCCAACACCAACTCCTTTAAGAAATGAGAAAGAAAGGATTAAAAAGAATATCATTTTAGGATATCTTACAGCTGTTAAGACTACTGAAATGGATTTAAATCTTCAAAGAAACTGCGATATAGTCTTCCCTCATTACTATGGGGAGAATACACAAGTGGTAGTTAAAATTTAAAATGGTCTAAAATAATAACAGTCCATGAGGTCTATGGTATTTTTATAATATGATCACAAATATGGAAAATTGTATTTCTAAAGAAAGAATGTGAAGTTCGTTTTCTGAGAGGGGATTTTATGTATGACCTCAGTCCTCAAAAACGGTAAGTTTTGTGAAGTCCATCACCTTCAGGATAAAATGCTGCCATGTGATCCAGCAATCCCACTGCTGGGTATGTACTCAAAAGAATGGAAACCTGTACACCCATGTTTATTGCAGCTCTATTTACAATAGCCAAGAGTTGGAGCCAACCTAAATGTCCATTGATGGATGACTGGAGAAGAAAAATGTGATATGTATATGCAATGGAATACTACTCAGCCATAAAAAGTAATGAAATTCTGCCATTCACAGCAACATGAATCAACTTAGACAAAATTATGTTAAGCAAAATAAGCCAGGCAGAAAGAGAAATACTGCATGTCCTCACTCATAAGTGGGAGCTAAAAAATTAAAATTAAAAAAAGAAATAAATAAAAAAAGAAGGAAAGAAAGATACAACAATCACAACAATACATTGAACTTTCAAAAGGAGAGACTAGAATGAGGTTACCAGAGGTGGAATGAGAAAGGGGAAAAGGGGATAAGGGAGGAATTGGTAAAGGACCACAAAAAATAACATTGTGTAATGTGGAATATACTAATTACTCTGATTTGAACATCACTTGTTGCACACAGGTATTGATATTCAACACAGTACCCTACAGATATGTACAATCAATTATGTTTCAATAAAAAAAAAATCCTTAACTTAGTAAACAGAGTTTGTGACTGGCCACTGCCCACCTCTTCAGCTTCATTTCTGTTATCCTCCCACATCTTCCCTGTGCTTTTGTCCCTCCCAGACATATGCACTTTCCTGAACTTCCTTTCCTTCCTATTTTTGGCAAATGCTGGTCTCTCTGTATTTCCTTAGCTTAGTGTTCAAGACTCAGCTTAGGTGAGGTACCACTCTGTGCAGTCGTATCCCTCTGCAGAACTCTCCATCTGATTATGATCAAATGATTTCTTTTTTATCTGCCTTCCCTAATGCTAAGTGAGCAAACATACCTTTCATTTCTCTCCTTTATTCTTTATGCATCTGGTGCATAATTTCTCCTTATTAAATATTTCTTCCATAAATAAATAGATGAGTGATATTAGAGTTAAGAAATTCAAATGAATAGATACAAAGCATATTTGCTTCAGTTAGGAATTATTTTCCTTCTCTAGCAGATCCAATCTTGCTTACCTCCTATGAGCACATCTTGTACTTTTTCTCTAAAATTTTCTTCTAGAAAAAACAAAAAACAAAACACAAGACTGTGGTAATGTTTTTGAATCCACACACTTTTCATAAAAGGATGACATTTAGAATTTTACAAATTTAGATGTCTTTTTTCACACCCAGTGATATCAGCCAGGCTTACCTCTGATGTCAGTGAGTTTACTATAGTGCATTTCTGCATGAACTGGTCAGCTCTTGTGCTAAAGATTCAAGAGCAGTGCAGGTATTTTAGCTAAACACAGATGTAACAGGATTCCAGGGCCTCACATCAGTTAATAATCTGTGTTCCTACCAAAGAATTACAACTGGCATTAGTAAAATTGGAATTTGCTTATAATAAAATCAGGAAGGAGAGTGAAAATTCAGACAAAAGTTTACAATGGTCTAACTCCTTATTGTTAATTATTAGAGCTTCAGACTTTCAAACTGTGGTTTTTATTGAAATGATGTGACACACGCACTTATTACATCTATCACAGGATTTTTCTTTCTAGTTAATCATATTATTTATAAAAAAAAGCTACCAATATTTTTTTCGTATTAAGCTTTAGCTGAAAAATACATGTTCTTTATTTTTATTGGGAATAACTTCTTCCATCCTAGGAATGGATTACTTATATTTGTATTTGTAACACTTGTACATCGGAAATTTTGAATTTTATACTCCAGACAACAGTTTGATTTTATTTTTCTTCACAGTATTTTCAATGCTCTTTTACCTGTGAATTTCACAGTTTGCAATCCAGGAAGTCTTACAGGATCATGCGATCAGAAGAGAAGGGAGAAAAGAACCAAAAGCAAAGCAACTTCAAGAGCTAGGAAACCATCACTTCACAAAGACATGAAATATAAAGGTTACTGTTTCTATTTTTGTTTATTTGCTCTAGCTACATTTTGTTTTTAACTGATGAATTTTGTCTATTTAGGAAGAGATCTACTACTCAATATTAAGCTTGATTTCCATTTCTTGCCTTGACCGAATGAGCTTGAAATCAAGGCAGAGAACCCCTTCGTTTGTTCTAATGTCATCATTCTCATCCTAATGAATTTTATTTAGAAGTTTCTAAAAACTGTTAATTGTGTAATTTATCTGATAAAGTTATATTTCCCATGAAGTTAAAGGAAAAATCATCACAAAGACTAAACTATGAAGCAATTTATCATTTTTTAGTTCTGAGAGAAATCTCTTTTTTTTCCCCCAAGTAGGAGATTAATTCTAATGTTAATTGTGTAATTTATCTGATAAAGTTATATTTCCCATGAAGTTAAAGGAAAAATCATCGCAAAGACTAAACTATGAAGCAATTTATCATTTTTTAGTTCTGAGAGAAATCTCTTTTTTTTCCCCCAAGTAGGAGATTAATTCTACACTTAAACATCAAATTCCATGGCTAATGAAGCACATATAATGGGCATAAATTACAAGAATCTTTGAGGGTAGATCCTAAATTCTGATTCTGTAACTGTCAATTTCTACTTGCAATGTACTGTCACATGAAGGAAGCCACTAAGGTCTATAAGGGTACTTCAAAAAGTTAAAAGTTCATGGAAAAATAGGATTAAAGGTAATACTAACCTTTCTTTGATTTTTTGAAGTACTCTTGTATATATCTTAAGGCAAAATTTTCAGAAAAGAGGGATTCTAATATAAACCTAGAGAAAGATGAGTTTGAATTAGGTTCTTTAGTTTTTCTCTTCCCATCCCTCTTGAATTATGCTTAAAAAATAACAAACAACAACATTTCCCCTAATCTTTTCTGTGGAGAATAAGGGAAAGCAGCAGTGATGGTCAAGGGTGGGGAGCAGGAATTTGTAGAGGAAAAATAATATCTATGTGGTTACACCGTTGAAAGAGTGTCTCCTAACTTCTTATTTTTCAATGTCTTTCTTTTCATTCCAGTGTAGGTTGCTCCAAATAGTCATTCTAGTATCATTTAATAGAATCATGATGGTGATGTTTAAGTTGAATTGCATTTTACAGGAAATGAAATATTTTGTGGTACTTAATACAAGGTATGTGTATATTGATATTTATTTATAGCTAGTACAAATTAATTATAAATATACATAACCATGTTACTGCAACTATATTTTTCATAGGTTCAAGCTACATTAAAGATTTATTATAATAGAATTGGAACCCCCAAATCATAAGAAGCTGTGTCAGGTCTAAAGACAAGCTAGTATGTCTGTCTCAGTTTCATGTACAATAATAAATCTCTCCTTCTCTCTTTTCTTGTGTTTCAGCAGCATTTTTTCTGCATTTGTTTCTGTATTTTTCTCTAATCTCTCATTACTGCTAACTAGTTGATTTCTGACTTTTTTTCCCTCTAATCGATTTTTTTCTCTCCTCATATCTTATAGATATTTGTAGTTTCTGCTATTTAATAAAATGAGATTTTCGTAAGTCCTCAAGGCTTCTAACTCCAGCTCAATTTTTATGGCCTTAACTTTACTTCAAGTCTTCTCCTGGCTTTAGCTCCTGTTGCTAGCTAGGTTTCCCATTTCAAATTCCCAAAGAGGTCTGATTGGCCCAATTCCTCTTTTGGCATCAGACCATATCATAAATCTATTCCATTATTTAAATTGGATCTTCTTAGGTCCAGTCATCTAGATGTTGGAGACATATCATGAGATGCAATTACATTTAGAAGAGACCACGAGTATATTAAGAGAAATGTTGCAAAGTAGTCAACTCTGAAGCTTCGGGAGCAGGGGACATGTCTGTTTGGCTTGTAAAGTTTTCAGCATAGAAACACTAGAAAATGGGAATTTATAATTTTGATATTCATTCATTTAAATTGTATTATTTCTATATATCATTGAATGATTATGTGCCAGGCACTATTCTAAGCTGTAAGGATATAATACTGATAAAAATAAAAGTGCATTGCCTGGTCTTACAGTTAGTGTATCCTTGTAGAGAAAGGCAACAATAAAAAAAAATAAAGTTGATAAGTGCTATGAAGGTGGTTGTAAATGCTATGAAAAAAAAAAAAATAAAGCAGGTTAAAGAGATTGAGATCCATGTTGTGTGTCTAGAGTGATGAGAGGAATTTTTTATATAACATTGTCACAGTTGTTCTCTTTGAAAAGATGGCATTTGAATAGGGACGTGACTCATACCCCTCCTTAGCTAATTACCTCTGACTATCCTTAAAGGAGTTTCCTCATACTGATATGTTTTAATGTCCTTAAAATGAGGAGGATTTTAGTGGTTTTTTTTNTTTCCTCATACTGATATGTTTTAATGTCCTTAAAATGAGGAGGATTTTAGTGGTTTTTTTTTGTTATTATCTTTCTTTTGCTTTACACTAAAGAGGAAAGAGGATATTGACAAGAATATGTTCTCCTTTTGCAATCAGTAGTGAATAGAGTATTGCAGTCAATATTGAATCCCTTCCCAGGGGATAGGAATGGTCTTGGTATTATCCAAGAGACAAATAAAAGAATCTGAGTCCTGAATGATTGCTGAAAAGAAGGGAGCCAGCCCCTCTGATCCTGAGTCTGAGATGGAGTCTGGGGTCTTGGGTGTTTCTATGGTCTGAATATTTTTGCCCTCCATTCCCCCCCCATTTATATGTTGAAATACTAACCTCCAAGGTTATTAGGATGTGAGGGCCTTTGGTAGGTGGTTATGTCCTGAAGGTGGAGCCCTCGTGAATGCGATTAGTGCTCATATAAAAGAGGCCCCAGAGAGACCCTAGTTCCTTCCACCATGTTGTGACACAGCAAGATGGCACTATCTATGAACCAGGCAATGGGCCCTCATCAGACACTGAACCTGCTGGTGCCTTGACCTTGGACTTCCCAGCCACTAGAACTATGAAAAAATAAATTTTTGTTGTTTATAAGCAATCCAGTCTATGGTATTTTGTTACAGCATCCTGAATGGACTAAGACAGGTGTTACTATACAACGGATCAAAAATATCTAAAACAGAACTCATCTTCTACCCTCATGTCAATCTTATGTTTTGATGTCATGTTGCATTATTTATCAAATTTGCTTAAGTAGAATCCCATACTCAACTCAATCTTGTTTTCTCTCACATCTGTTTCATACACAGTCACCAGTTCCCATCCACTGTCTTATAGAACTATCTACAAAATACACTCTCTGCTTTGTTTCTTTTGCTATGATCTTCATCCAGAGCTTTGCAATTTTTATCTTAAATTTTTGCAACATCCTGTCATCTAGTTTCCCTGATATCAATCTTTTTTCTGTCCCAAATGATATACTGTTCCCAGGATTGTCATCTTAAATAGACAAAGGTGATCTTTGTATACACTGACTTAAACTCCTCTGAGGGATCTTCATTGTCTCATGTGGTGATTCCAAACATGAGCCCTGGTGTTAATCAGATTTGAATACATTAGATTTGAATATGTTTACCATCCCATGCTTTATTTCTGTCATCTCCCACTGCAATCTCCTATGATCTGCAAAACTTGTATCCTCCCTTCAAGACCCAGTTCGAATGTCACCATTGAGGGAGAAAGGAAATCCTTCCTGTACAAGCTGACTCTTTTCATATGGAAGGATCTCTACTTTTATGTGCTCCTCTTATTCTCTTCTCCTTCTCAGGAGACATGGAAAGACTTCTCAGATTGGTGGGTGGGACGAAGAACTGGTATGCATGATTCTGCCCCCATCATCCTACCTTCTTCTTGGGAGCTGGCC
>NW_007726972.1:145944-166939 GCF_000696425.1 Galeopterus variegatus
GACTATTCCTAGCACATATGTAAGGCACTTGGTAGAGATCAGGTGCTTAACAAATTATTATTAGACAGATATTGAAAGAATAATAAAGGTTAAATTTCACTGTCCATCTACCTACAGAACACTGGCAAAGAAATGTGGTATTTTGTGTACCACCTTTGAGTCCCAACAGTTAACTACTTCAAGAAATCTACATCTTCAGGAGGTGTGAATTGTCTATGCATTAAAATCACTTGGGGTGCTTGCAAAACTCCCTACAAATTGTGAGGCACACCCCTAAGAGTTTGGAAATCTAGGCCAAGATTTGATCATTTTAACAAGCACTGCAGAAAATACTTCAAATGGAGTTTGGCTAGGTTCTTCAAGAACGTCCTTTATATTTCATTACTGTATTTTATTTCTTCACACTCCTGTTTTCCCTGGTAGGTTATGAACTCATTGGGGGTGTTTGTCTCAGCATTTCAAACATGTAACACAGAACATGGAGCCTAGTAGCTAGTCAATACATATTTGTTGAACAGATGTTTGTTGATAAAGACACACCTGAGGCTTGTGCTCTCTCTTTTGTTTCCCAAGCCAATATTTTGAGATATTAAAAAGAACACAATGAAGACATCATTATTCCATTAAATAAGCTTACATTATTAGCTCATGAACAGTCCAAAATTCATGTGTTTTTCAAACTGTGCAGTTTTCAGCATGTTTAAAAAATATTAACCATATTTTTATGTGTAATTCATAATTATGCACTAATTTGCCATAAAGTATTTCTAAAAAATGTATGGTAAAATAAGTAATAGTAAATTCATGTACGTATAATGTATTTTTAAAACATTTTATACTGAGGTTCGGCCATATCATAAACACATCAAATGTTCTCCGTTTGCCTAGCTGTCACTTGCACATACTTTTCATCTGGCCTCAACAGCATGTTTGCTAGGCAACAGAAAAAGGAAGATCTTTCAAAACATAAATCCACGAATTCTTCTCAGAAGAGGAAAAGGCAATATTTGCTGTATTACTTAGGGAGTGAAAGGAAAGGGAAAAAAATCAGATTAGCTTCTTCACAGCTGTGTTTCAGTATTCAAGGCCACACCTGGACCGGGTAATACTTCTCTGATTATAAACCTTTGGCAAAAAGGAAAAGTTGCTGCCTGAAAAAGCAGACTATGTCTTTGGGGATTCCTTTTGGCTATTTCAGTTTTTAACAGATGTACTAGCTTAAGCTTTAGATTCTGAAAATAGCATGGAGCATGGGGAAGCACTGCATCTCAAAAACTTTCACAGTGAATTTGGGTATTTAAAATGTATTTAGAAAATGGCAATATACCAGCTAGAAACATCTCCCTAAATCTCTTCATTTTTATACTAAAGTATAATTATTTATTCTGTGTAGGTATAAGTATGACATATATACATTCTAGTTACAAAATCGGTGGGGTTTTTTGGTAAATGTTTGCAGTCTCAGGTTGGAATACACAAACATTCTTTTCAAGTCTGAATTATCAAATGGCAAATATTATTGTAATTATCTGCCTCTTTTATATGTAAAGTATGCCTGAGAAAACACACACACACACACACACACACACTCTCTCACTCTCTCTCTCTCTCTCTCTCTCTCTCTGCATTTAAAAAATAATAACGATATCTTTCTCATTCCATTATTTAAATAAAATTGGTAAATATACACACACACACACACACACACACTCTCTCACTCTCTCTCTCTCTCTCTCTCTCGGCATTTAAAAAATAATAACGATATCTTTCTCATTCCATTATTTAAATAAAATTGGTAAATATTTTTGTTGCATAGCATTTATAGTTAACATTGACAAGATAAATAGTAATGAGCTACCTTCCTTCTCTAAACACTCATTGTCCCCATATGAAATCTAAATATAATTTTGATAAACATGTTCTAGGGACACAGGGGTAACAAAGCATCTGTAATGGTAAATGCTATTTTAATGGTTTACGTTATGGGAACGGTTTTTATATCTAACTGCAGTAGTAGAAACTTCCATTAAAGCCACAGTAATTCCCATGAGAATTATTTTATAAAGACAAAAATCATGTTTAAAAAACCAGCCAGGGAGAAATGCCAAAGCTCTTCTATTTATATCGCCAGTAATCGGTTAGATCCTATAGATCTACTTTGGTGGTCATATGAAATATAGGAAAATACCAGTCATATTCAGCCATAAAAAGAACAAAATCCTGCCATTTTTGATAACATGGATGAACTTGGAGGACACTGAGCTAAGTGAAATAAGTCAAAGAAATACAAATACTGTATGATCTCACTTATATGTGGAATCTAAAGAGTAGAACTCAGAGAAACAGAGAGTAGAAGGTTACCAGGGGCTGAGGATGCGGAAAGTGGGGAGATGTTGGTCAAAGAATACAAGTTCCCAGTTACAAGATGAAAAAGTTCTGGGGACCTAATATTCAGCATGGTGACTATAGTTAATAATACTGTATTATATACTTGAAATTTGCTAAGAGAATAGATCTTAAATGTCCTCACCGCAGAAACCCCCACACACATACAAAACCACAAACTGGGTGTGGTGATGGTGTTAATTTGAATGTTGCATTCATTTCACAATGCATACATACACCAAATTATCACATTTTACACTTTAATACACACAATTTTTGACAATTATAATTATATGTTAATTAAGCTGGGGTGGGGGGAAGGGGAGCCAATCATACAAAACCGATTTTAAAGGGTCTTTACCAGTAATGTGGCAGAGAGATGTAGTAAAGAATTGTAGACACATGGATCATTTTTTGAGGAATAAAAAACATGATAGAAATTCTTGACTATTAACCTCACCATGAGATACCTAAGAAATAATAGTGTGCTTGTTGTCATCTCAAAGTTAAAGTAGGGTTTTATTAAAATAGGCTGCGAGGGCATCAGAACATTAGCTATAGATTTTAAAGCATTTTTTAAAGTTCTGTAGTATTAAGTGCCAATTTTTGCAACTTATAAAATCATAGTTACTCTTTCATTTCTCACCTTGTATTCCTTTAAGTTGAAGGCATAAATTGACAGTGAAAACAACTTCAGAGGACTTGGGGTTATTGCTGATTTCACCAGTAACTATCGAATCTTTAGAATAAAGTTTAATCTCTCTCAGTCTCAGTTTCAAAACTGTAGATGAACTACATTATAAGTTTAGTTTATCTCTCAAACATTTTCAGTCAACAGATTTATTGACAGATTACTATGTAGCTGATTCTACTATATGTGAAGCACACCCCTAGGTACTGTGACCATTGTGATAAAGAAGACTGAGTTCTTCCAGGTATGGAGAACAGACAGTAAACCAATAGTCACATAAGTGTATGATTTCAGATAGCACTAAGCGTAATAGTAACCAAGGAAGGGAATAGCAAGTGACTGCAATGGGCTGCTATTTGATTAACATTTTACTAGAGCCAGATGAGAAAAAGCTAGTCATGTAAAGACTTAAAGAAGAGCTTTCCCTGCAGAAGCAAGAGGAAGTGTCACAAACCATGCTAACGAACTTGGTGAGGTCAAGGAACAATCAGAAGTCCAGTGTTACTGGGACAATGTGAGCAAAAGGGAGGTGGCAGTAGAAAGATGGAAGAATTACTTGGGTTCACGTTACATGGAGTTTGGTAAGGAGTCTGGATTTTGTTTTTAAATACTGTGAAATGCCATTGCCAAGTTTACATAAGAGATCTGATGTGATTTATCTTATCTAGCAAAAGGAATAATATTGTGACTGTGGAGAGGACCATTCTGTGCTAAGTATTGTGGACCAGTTACACATGTTACATGTGTATGGATGTGGTTGTGAATATGCATATGCATATCTAGATAAGATTTAAATCAGATAATTTTGTTAACATGTCTCTCTAATAATTGAAAAGTATGTCAATAAAAATCTAGTTGAATAACAAGGGCATTCAATAAAGTCTACTTGTTAAATATGTAGCCAGATGGTATGAGATACTTTACTGATACCTGGAGGTTGGGCATCACTGTACCAGGGAACCAAGGACTAGCAACAGTTGGGGGTCATAGTGTCTCTAGGTATAAAGTGGAAAAGGGAGGGAGCAATGTTACTAGAGCTGGGTGAAAACTGTCACCCTGGAAGTGGGGACTCCTGGAAAGGAGAAACATTTGTCTGCCACACCACAACACCAAAGCCCAGAGGAAGCAACATAGGAAGCAATGTCCCAATGTCTACTGCTGGTGCTTGCCAGTGGCTGAAGCCAATTCAACGCCTGAAGCAAGGAGGGCTGGATGCTACAGTCTGTGGAGGTCAGCCTCCTTAGAACACATAGTGGGGCAGACAGAATCAAAAAAGGATTTGGATGAACAAAAGGAGGTGAACCATGCATATTTGTTTACACAGTTAATTCTCACAACAACACTATATGGTAGGTGCTTTTATTATTCCTATTTTTGAAATGAGAAATATCCCCATGTTACAAACCACAGAGAGGTTAACTAACCTGTCTGAGTAAGTGTTCAAGCAAAGATTTAATACCAAGTGATCAATATCTAGGGCAGCTATTGAGAACAATGTTTCCAATTTGTATAAGATTGGGGTGAAAGAAAGCCCACTTCTATGCATGTGACTCATCTTGTCTCTTGGTAATACCACACTGCTTTGGCAGCATTTACCATCTAGAGATTGAAGATGAAGGCAGCCTTTGAGGGATTTTCATGTTTGGGAATAGGAGTCATTTCTTAGCTCCCAACTGAAAGAGCCACCCCAAATCACTGCTAAACTATGTAGACATCTCATCCAGTTGAATGGCTGGTTAGTTATATGTACTTTGATTTTAGATTATATATACTTGTAAGTCACATCATATTCTTTTTAGAACAAAGTAATGAATGAATAAGTAAATAAATTATAATCTGTAGAGGTTTTTTTAAAGTTATATGCTTTAAATGAAATAACTAGTTACTGTGTAGATTTACTTCAGAGGAGTGCTTGTTCTACTGATCTTTTTTAAGTCTGTTGAATGTAGTTAGTGGTATGTTTTTAAACCACCCAAACTCAAAGTGTGAAAGCTATACTCATGATCGTCCTCCCCAGTGTTGCTCCATTATCTTTTATTCCTTTCCACTCTTTTCTCACATTTCTTTAGTGACTGAAGCATTTAGAGCAGTTCCTGGTACATAGTAATTAAATAGTAACAATAGTAATAGCAGTTGTAGTCATTGTCGTCATCATCATAATAGTTGTTATTAATACCATCTATTGTATCTACTAATACAGACATTTTGGTATCCTTCTTCACTCATTTCTCTCATGTGTTAAGTTTATAACCATTCCACATTCATACTTCTGCCTTATGTTGTCTGTTGTCACATGGTTGTGAATGCATCTCATTGATTTGTGATTGGCCTTTCTTCTCTGTGCCACTGTCATTGAGTTAGTTTGGGCTCACATCATCTCATCTTTGTACAAGTAATGACCAAGCCAGAGGACTCCTGTCCTGGGCTGCATTCTTAATTTTATTTTATTATTTTAAAACATTTATTTATTAATATTATTTTGTTTGCATTGTAAGATGTTGCGGAGCAGTTGCGGGGAGAAGGAGAGAGGAAGGGGAAAAGATATAGGGTGGGAGGAGTAGGAAGGAGGGAGGGCTTGGTCAAGGTCCCTGGCATCCCCCTCATTCTGGCAGGGGAGACCAGTGGGGTTTCAGCAGGAGCCTGGTGGTCTTTGCTGGCCTGTTTGCAGATGTCGAGGGTGGGGTATGGCTGAGGCTGTCAGCCCCCCACTGCCCCGACTTGGGAGCCCAGGGTTACTTCCTGTGGCAGCTCGGTGGTCATTACTGGGCTGGTTGCAGATGTCAGGGGACATGGCCAAGGCCGTTGATCCCCCACTGCCTTAGCTCAGGAGCCTGGGGCACTTCCTGTGGCAGCTAGATGGTCGTCACTGGGCTGGTTGCAGATGTTAGGGAGAGCATGACTGAGGCACTTCCTGCAGCAGTTCAGTGACTGGGCTGCACTCTTTAGAGGAACACCTTTTGGTCCTCTTCCCACCAAGCCCCCAAGAGTAGGAAATCGGTGGAGCCAAGGTGAATCTGTGTACCTAGACCCTGTGTCCTCCACTCTTTTAGACTATGCTCCAGGAACCGAGATATGGCCAAAGGTACTTGTTTTCTGGATGTTACTATTATAGGAGGTGGTGGTAGTAGATGGCTTTTTGCCTGAGTTCCCTTGTGATGAAGGGAAGAGCTGGTGGAGGAAACAGATGGGAGGCACAGGCTCGGCCTCCATATATACTCTTGCCTCAAATATCAGTGGCAGGTCTATCTGGACAAATGCAATATTCCCTAATTAGCCATCCTCTCACTGATCTCTTGCTGCACACTCCTTTACTTGATTTAACACTTTGTGGTAGCTTCTCATTGGTTGCAGAAAAAGTCTAGCCTTCTTGGCAAGACATATAGGGACTTTACATTATGTTCCAGTTTTGTCTTTTGGCCTCCATTGGCATCTCAATCTCAAGGCACCCTACCTTCCATTTCTTCTGAGGTTCCTGCAATTTTCCTTACACATTATGCTCTTCTACATCTCTATGCAAAAATGCATGTTCTTCCACTTCCTGGAAGTCCTTTCCCATCTTTCTCCCTTTCAGGATAAGTTCATTTATTCCTCAAGATCCGAGTGAAGTATAACCCTCCTATGTAGATTTTTCTGGTTCCCTGTAGCTTGTTTCTTGCTCCTCTGTACAACTGCCTGCTTTCTACCTCCCTTGATTATACACTTTTTACACTATATTGTACTTACTTGTTTGAGCTTCTGTCTTCTTTGTCAGAACCTGAATGATTAAAAAACAGGTCTCATTTGTCTAAGTCTTTACACTATCTCCCCCTCATCCTGCATCACAGTTCCTATAGTAGAAGCTCATTGCGTGCTTTTAGAAAATGAGGGAAGAAAAAATGGTTTATACCACCTTTTGCCCTATTCTCCCTGTTGAGGCTGCTTGTGTTCATGTTTTCCATTTCTTTAAGTGTATCGCTCTGGTTCTTCCCTTGTTAATAGACACAGAGTATGCCCCTGCAATATTTCTTTGGCCACACAAATTTAGAAATAATTATAGTTCGCTTTCTTCATATTCACTACCTCATTTGTCAGGATTGACGGTTATGAGGAATTATTTTCATGGAAATAGTATGTGAATTAGGTATTTGAACAAAAGCGTGAAAATAACGTTTTTGAATAAAACCATGTAAGAAAGCAATTATGAAATAATGGAGACATTAGTCTACATTGTTTTATAGAGTTTTAAAAATTGGGGGAAACTTAGCCATACCCATGAGAAAACAGAACTATGCACCAGGCAAGGTACGAAGTACTTCACATATTACCATTTTATTGTTTCATTTAATCATCATTAATTAGGAAGGTATTATCTCCATGTTACAGTTCAGAAAATGGTTATTTGGAGAAATTAATTAACTTGCTCAAAGTCACATAGTACTTTTGAAACCTAGATTCAAAGGTATTTTTATGATAAAGAGAGCCTACACTTAACCACTCTACTATAAATCTAAGACTATGTAGTAATACTACACGTAAGCTACAGAGAATTATATGAATGCTGAGAAATAGCTAAAGAGTTCCGAATATCCTTGAGCTACACAATGTTTAAAGAAAGAATGATCCTCTACTATTTTCTCTTTGAAAGTTTTTAGTATATCTTAAAATAGCAATGAAGTTAAGGCACAGGAGACTTCCTGGGGTTTAAGGACTGGCTAGAATTAATGGCCAAATGCTTTCAACAACCTCTTCTAATCAAAGATGAATCCTCAGGAAATGCCTTGCATACTCATCATCATTGTTTAATGAAAATTTTGTACTTGAATTTAATCTACTAACTCCTTAAGCTTTTGTTAATTATTAATCTTAAGCCCTCAGTAATAAATGGTCTTTTTCTGTGACTTAATATCCATATAGTCCCTCCATTCCCAAACATATGTCCCTGGGGAAAAATTATTTAATCCTAAAACAACTTACAAAATGTATGTATTAATTTATTCCTTAATTGTAAAATATGACATTTATAACATTGGTATTTAAAGCAAAATGCAGTTTAACACTGCCATCCTATAAATGACAACTTTGCCAAGTACAATGACAATATCAATTTTTAAGGTGCCTTGTACAAAATCACTTCTCATATAAAATCCTATTTGTAACTGTAAGAAAAAAGCTGAAAGAGGACAATCAAGGTGATTTACTTTTTTAGGAAGTGAAAATTCTGACAACTACTTAGTGATTTGCTGTGATTTGAACACTGGAAATTCCATGTATGAAGAAGGAGAATGATTTATTTTCAAGCTACAGGTCATTGGATTTTCTTTCCAGTCTCCCAGCAGCTGAATTTCCTTTTGGCATTTTAAAATGCAAGGCCATCTTGAAGTTGTTTCCTTTGCAACTTGCCTCTTGTAAGAATTGCTAACACAAGGAAAGTTATATACATATATGCTTTGTTGCTTCAGAATTTTATTATTACAGGCTGCTTTTTATATGTCTACTTTTAAAAATATAGGTTGTAGTCTCTTCCACTGAATCTTGGGAGTAGATAAATAATGAGGCAAAGCTCAGGAAATGTCAGAGGAAGGTGCATCCTGGGAGTGTATTAGTCCATCACTTTCAGGAAGGGACAATCTAGTCCTCTGTCAAGTTGGTCTGTTCAGGCCTTCTCAATGTGGCAAGCTTCCTCCGATTCATGCCTCTGTAAGTAGTTATAGTTCAAATAGGAGTGGCTCTCCTAGGTTTCAAACTCCCCTTCTAGGAAAATGTTTCCATCATTCACCATTTCCTACAATTGTTGTACCTCAAGCTGAAAAAGCTAAGCCTAGCTGGGAAAAGGCGGGATTCTGGAACTCTCCTTTTCCTGTCTATCACCTGAATTAAAGCCAGAGGGAGGGGACAGGGATACAGCACATCATGACATCTCCACTGAAAATGGAATTTTACTAAAACTTTTAGAAACTTAAAGCTAATTCCAGATTGAGTGCTTTAATTTGCATAGATATAGAACTAGTTAGGAAATTTAGTATTTCCAAAGTTAGGCTTATATTTTTCTTGAAATGTTTTTCCCCCTCCCCACTTTTCTTATATATTGTAGCATTCTAAGTTACTTTATTTGAAAATGATTAAACAGAGCTACAGAAGAATCACAGTCTTCATTTTTCCTCTCGGCTTCCTATTGCCAAATGAAAGTCTGGCACAAAGGCTGTCAAGCTAGGAGCCTGCAGGGTACAGTCTGGGTCGGACTCTTACAGTGTTTGCACATTTCTCAGGCACTCTGTGGACCCACTTGTTCTTTCTGCAGTATTTATTGATAAAATGAAGGTTAAAAAAATAAGGAACAATAGTCTGTGAATTCTACCCAGTGATCTTCTATCACAGGAATTTTCACAGGCTGCTTTGTAGGCATTTTTAAACTACTATCTGTCACGTCCTATAAAGAAATCACGCTAGCATATTACCCAAAACAAAAGAACTTCTTTTTTTCCATCACAATAAAAATAGTCTCTAAATCAAGGATAACCCTTGATCTAATGCCAATATAAAATGCATAACATCCATGCTTTCTCGCAGTATATAAATAGAAAATGATGTAAGATTAAAGATTTTATGTTTATTATCATAGCAAGGGGGAATTCTGAAAGATAAATATTCTTAAGCTTGTTAAAATAATTTTTTTCATCAGCAATTTTCACATGTAAGTAAAACTTTAAAGTCTGTATGTTTATGTTCATAACATCTATAACATAGACTAATAAACAAAGTTGACCCACATGTAACACTGGAAAAGGAATGGAAAATTTTATTAAACATAAATTGCCTAGTGAATTTTTAAGAATTTTGTTGAATACAGAGGAAAAAAAAAATCCTGCTTTCTGACATATTCACCACATGGTGTTTACTATATTAGATAAAATTATCAGTTATGAAAAAATATCAGAGAGGGAAAAATAAACTTATTTATATTCTAAGCAGTTCTTAGACTGTCTTCTGTTAATTAAATATGGGCACAAAACTAATAAATAGTAAATAAAAGTATTTATATTTTGCCTTTTTGTCCCTATCCCCCACCCCCTTCTTGATGATTCAAAGAGGATTTTTTTTTTTTAAGTGTATATCGTTTGCTGTTTCTCTGTTTGCTTTCTTTCTTTGTAAAATGAAACTTTTCCCACAGAGTTGTTTTGTTTAAATCATTTGGTGGGGGAGGATGGGACATCAGCAGCTATGATGCAATTATTCAGTGGCCACATTTTGGATGTTTCTTCGACCACCAAGGAGGTACACCAGAGCAATGTCCGAAACTTCTGTCCCTGCTCTTCTACTCGGGCTCTCTGTGCAACTGGCCAGCAGGGCGCAGAGACTTTCTTGGCTTTTGCTTTATTTTTCAGGATATTTCCTGGCCTCATTGTGATCACTTTTTCATTGTCAGCCAGCTCGTGAACTCTCAGGAACAGACATCCTCACAAACAAAATGACATTATGAAAAACAGACCCCAGATATTGGCACATCAGCAAAACAGATGGGGATTGGGAAAGAAAAAAAAAAGGAAAATCTGCTTTGGAAAGATTGGCATGACTCTACTGTATACAACATCTTGCACCATTCTCAACCATCCAAAGGCATACAAATTTAGCTTAAACAAGAGAATTCTAATGAAATTTTGTTGAACGAGAACATATTATGTGAGTCCATAAAAGGGATCCAATTACATGATTTTAAAAAGTTGCTTGGCAAATCTCTGGGTTACTGGTTATGAACTTACACCTACTAACTTCAGAAGCTCAGCAAATTTAAATAATTGAACTGACATTTGACTGTATAAGAATTGTTTTATATAAATATTGAATATTTTTGTTAACCCAAGTGTAAATAACAATTGAATAAAGAATTGTGAAATAAATTTTTTCCTAACATTGAAATCTAACATTTATGAAGAATTTGCAATTAACTAAGAACTATCTTTAAAAAAAAAACCCAAAACTACATTATCTCATTTAAGCCTCACAATAACCTTATGATAAAGATAATTTTGTCATGTCATTTTTAAGAAATGAGGAAACTGAGGAGTAGGCAAATTGGCCTACCTCACACAGCTAACAAAAAAAAAAACCCAAAACTACATTATCTCATTTAAGCCTCACAATAACCTTATGATAAAGATAATTTTGTCATCTCATTTTTAAGAAATGAGGAAACTGAGGAGTAGGCAAATTGGCCTACCTCACACAGCTAACACATCGTATACCTGGGACTGGACTCCTGGCAATCTGATTCCAGAGTCAGTCCTCTTAATTATTACACCCTACTAACTCTCCTTTCTTTCAATCAATCTTTCTCGATGCCTGTGGTTCCCAATTTTGGTTATACACTAAATAATCTAGAAAGCTGATGGAGTTTGGATGTGTTGTCCCCTCCAAAACTCATGTGGAAATTTGATCCCCAATGTGGCAGTGCTGGAAACTGATTGAGTCATGGGGGCAGATCCCTCATGAATGGATTAATGCTCTCCCTGGGGGAGGAGGGGTAGTGAGTGAGTTCTTGCTCTATTAGTTCCTGCAAGAGCTGGTTGTTTAAAGGACCATGACACCTCCTCTCTTTCTCTCTCTCTTGCTTCCTCTTGCCATGTGATCTGCTTGTACCCGCCGGCTGCCTGCCACTTTCCGCCATGAGTAGAAGCAGCCTGAGGCCCATGCTAGATGCAGCTGCCCCAGATTTGTAAGCCAAATAAACCTCTTTTCTTTATAAATTACCCAGTCTCAGGTATTTCTGTTATATCAACACAAAACGGACTAATACAGAAAATTAAAAAAAAAAAAAATACTAATGCCCATGCCTTACCTCTGAGCAATCAAATCAGAATTTTTGTAGTAGGTAGATTTGGTCTGGGCATTAACAATTTTTTATAGTTTTGGAGATTATTAGAATTGCAATCAAGATTTATAACTGGTGTCTAAACCAGGAACATTCCAGACACCAAGGTAACAGGACGAAAATGACAAAGTTCCTTCTCTCATAGGGAAGTGTATTAGTTTCTTGTGGCTGGTGTAACAAATTACCACAAAATGTGTGGTTTAAAATAATAGAAATTAATTTTTCACAGTTCTGGAGTCCAGAAATCTGAAATCAAGGTTATGGCAGGGCCGCACTTCCTCTGGAGGCTCTAGGGGAGAACCCATTTCTTGTCTCTTCCAGCATCTGGTGGCTGCCAGCATTCCTTGGCTTGTGTCCACACATGTGACTGAAATTAGGGCCCACCTGGATAACCCAGAATAATTTCACCATTTCAAAATCCTAATTTAGTCACATCTGCAAAGAACCTTTTTCTAAATAAGGTGAATTTGCAGGTTCCAGGGATGAGGAGCTGATCTCCTTGTATGTCCATTATTCAACTTACTGTAATGAGTCAAACCACTGAAGACAGAATTCAAGTAAAAATAAAACATGCTATTAAGAAAAGAGATCTTTACAATAATGTTTACAATAAGTCCAGGGATGTTATGGAGACAAAGGGAAGATAACATCTTAACTTAATGTTTTTTAGTTCATTCATATGACATTCTTTTAAATACCTCTATTTGTAAAGGCCAATATTTAAGTAATTATTACTTCCTGTATTTGACTTTTATTGTAAAACAGTGTATCTCAAATTTTGTTGTGAATCAGGATTACTGATCTGGGATGAGATAATGGTAGAGAAGAAAGAATATTTGGCTTATTTATAGTTAAGAATTTGATGGTCTGGAGAAGAGGGTAAGGGTATGTATGTATGTATGTATGTATGTATGTATGTATGTATAGCTTTGATTTGAAGTACCCTTTCTCTTTCTTTTTTGGTTAATGATATCCAAAATTTTGATAATGCTCTCTAAGTCTTAAAAATTTCTAATCTGTAAGAAAGAATATAAATAGATTATAAAGTGTTTAGTACCAGTACTTTCTCCAGGCTAAACAACACACACACACACACACACACACACACACACACACACACATATATGTATGTATACTTCTATGTGTTTGTTATTTATCCAAGCTTCTTTTTTTCCCTAAAAAATGCCATTCTAATAGTAGATCTCTTAGAATTTCTAGAAATATTGCTCCAGCTATTGTGAATATTTGGAACTACCTAGGAACTGACAACAAAGTTCCCTGATACAAATGTGACTGATGGTATAAAGCCTTCCCACTTAGGAAGCTCATCTGCAGTTCAAGTGTGAAGACCATAGGTTTACAAGGTAAGTAGCACAGCTGTGCATCTTGCCAGCCAGGTACTCTGAGCAAGTTACTTACGTTTATCTCTACTATGGGGTTAATACTACTTATTTATAGAAATTGTTGTGAGAATTAAATGACAGCACATACTTAAAGTTTCTAGCAAAGAACCTAACATGGATTTGATTCTTAAAGATGGTTATTGATCAGCTGCAGAAAAAAAACAGTAGTTGGACAGTTACAGGAAAGAATTCACAAGTTCTAAAGATGCTCATATCTTGTTGGAATTCTCAGCATCTCACAGAAACTTAGAGGCCTCTAGGTGGATATCAACGCAGTTGAGATAATGATTATGACCAGGCTTTGAACAGAGAAGGTTGGAGGATTGGATTTGTTGGTTCTGTAAAGGTTTACCTCTTGATGAACTTAGACTCAAATTGATTTTGTTCCACCTATAAAGCCCTATGAATTCTTCCTTACTGAATTTCATTGATGTAGATCTTTTATTCAGCTTTTCATGGTCATTTTGAACACTAAATTCCTGCTCTAAGGCATGAGTTAGAATCCAAATCTAGCTACAATCATGAACATAAAAAATATAACATGCTTTCAATTTTATTATCTATGTCATCCAAAAGCACTCACTGTAGCAGATTTAATTTTATTTTTCAGTAAAATGAATTTGATCAGCAAAATCAAATAATCTAGGAAATATCTTTCACAGTTCTGGAGTCCAGAAATCTGAAATCAAGGTTATGGCAGGGCCGCACTTCCTCTGGAGGCTCTAGGGGAGAACCCATTTCTTGTCTCTTCCAGCATCTGGTGGCTGCCAGCATTCCTTGGCTTGTGTCCACACATGTGACTGAAATTAGGGCCCACCTGGATAACCCAGAATAATTTCACCATTTCAAAATCCTAATTTAGTCACATCTGCAAAGAACCTTTTTCTAAATAAGGTGAATTTGCAGGTTCCAGGGATGAGGAGCTGATCTCCTTGTATGTCCATTATTCAACTTACTGTAATGAGTCAAACCACTGAAGACAGAATTCAAGTAAAAATAAAACATGCTATTAAGAAAAGAGATCTTTACAATAATGTTTACAATAAGTCCAGGGATGTTGAGGAGAGTATGACTCTCTCTTTGCTCTCTCTCTGTTCTCTCTATTTCTACCATCTTCCAATGTGAGACCCTGGGTCACTGTCACCACCACCAGTGTGTTCCTTGGAATTTGGAATTCCCAGACTCAGAAACTGTAAACAATAAATTTTATTTTCTTACAAATCACCCAATTCCATGTATTTTATTATAAGCAACAGAAACAGACTGATACAATTAGTGTGGCTGTAAGTTTTCTTATTCATTTTTACATGTTTTAGCAACTTCCCTAGGATAACAATCTGGTCTTTATAATTTGAGTTCCAAACAGAACTCATTTAACATATTTTCTTTGTGCACTCAGAATTTTTTGGATATTAGGCGGCACCAAGAAGAATAGCAAATGTAGGTGAGAAACTGTGGAAAGACATTTTCCTCTTCTCATTTCCCTCATGACCCCAAGCTAAAAACTTGACCAGCACCAGTAAATATTTACTGAGCTTCTTTTTTGGATGAGGCACTATGATCAATAAGCCAGTTCTGAAACACAGAAATATGTAGTTTAAATGTAATTCCACAAATAAAGCTAAGAACTGTAGATTTACTATGACACAAAATGTCAACAAGAACCTAAAATGTGAAAAGAAACTGAGGACAGTCCATTGGTTCTTTTTTAGAACATGCTATGTCTTTATCTTTGACAATTTAAAAACATCATCCAGAGAGGTTATCATGATTATCCCATTATTCAGAATAAGCATTTATTGTCTTAGAAAGCACTCTGCTAAGTACTTCATATTTATATTCTTATTTAATCCATGTAACAATCCTGAGATATCATATCATAATGTGTATTTTAAAGCTCTTTGAACTGAGGCACAGAAAATAAAATAACTTGCCCAACTTCACTCATTCAAAGTAAAAGAGTTAGGATTAAGTCATAGGGACTTTTGACTCTGGGAAGCATGCTTTTGACTACTTTAGTACATTATCTCTCTTTTTTCTTAACTTCCTCATTTTGTAGCATTTATCCTGATAGGCTTACTTTCATCATATTTTTTTTATTAATATATATAACTGTGATCTCACTTGCTTTTTCCTTTAAATTTTACCTCTACTCCCTTCCATTTTCACTTCATTTACCTTAAAATTTTCATGTTTGTCTACTTCTCCAATCCACTATATTATTAGGCTATAGTAAATAGCAACATTTCATGTAATGCCTTGGTGGACATTTAATAGTTATGTAATGATGATAATGAAAATGGAGCCCTGAAGAACAAATGCATGGATTTTCAATATAAGACATAGGTATCTAAAATTGAGGGGGCGGAAATGACTAACGTGTTGTGCTATGGGTTGAATTGTGTCTCCCAAAGATACATGTATTTGCCCCCACTGTAACAGTGTTGCGGGTGGGAAATCCTACTATGGTAGTTGACAGGTGGAGTCTTTAATAGGTGATCAGATTGTGAGGACCATGTCCTAGTGTATAGGTTGATCCATTCATATAGTAATAAGTTGATGGTTTAATGGGTGGTAATGAATGCGGTTCTGATGATTTTATAAGGAGAGCAAATGAGCAGGATAACTCTCTCTTTTGCTCAGCCACTTCTCTGTGTGATACCCTGTGTCACTACAGAGAGTCACCATCAGGAAAATGCCCTTACCACATGTGTTTCACAGACTTTGGAATTTCCAGCTTCCAAAGCTGTAAGAAATAAATTTTACTTTATAAATTACCCAGTTCAGGTATTCTGTTATAAGCAACAGAAACTGGCTAATATGCTGCTGTTATAAAAGTATGGCTAAGGCATAGAGGGAATTTGATTAATGGCTTTTTGGTTAAAAGAGCTGTAAGTAGACATTCGTAAAGTAATATAAAATGAGCACCCCGCTTTGTCCCTATAAACCAGTAAGAATACCATGGCAATAAAATGAGATATTGGGGAAAATGACAATGAGGAAGTAGAATGCTTTAAGCTGAAAATTAGCTGAACATTTAAGGAATGCAATCATAGAAAGGTATAATCTCAATCGAAAACTAGAAAATGTCAATATATTGCTGATATTGTTTATGTTGGTAAAATTTTCATAATCTTGGTGTAATTCTGTTTTTGTTAGAATTTGAAAGCTAATCTAAAAGTTATAATCAATTAAAAACTAGAATACAAACTCAATAATTTTGAATTTGATTTGAAGTGTTAGTATTATTTACAGTTGCACAATTGTATCCTTTGGCTGTTTTATGTAATTTGAAAAATAATTTTCCTTCAGAATTTAATAAACAATAAGGGTATACAATTATGAACCAAAGGCAGTTCTCAAAGAACCTCACCTTTACTTTAATATTCATGAGTAAGTAGTTGAACACATGTCAAATGAGCCTGGATAATTTACTAAAATTAAGAAAAGTACTGCCAAAAAGAGATTACTATTTCCAATGACTACTGAAATAAAAGTATTCTTTTAAAATGTATTTTCACATTCAGAAAGTTAGTTATAGCCTTTGAAAATATATTTTAGAATATGATTTATTTACTAAGAAATTTACCAAGCTCAAATTCATAATTTGGTCAGTCTAAATAGCAGAGTAAGGACCTTTCAAAATCTGCTTCTCCATTAAAAAAATGAAAGTATTGACAAAATAGTCCAAACAAAATTTTTTAAAACTCTGGAAATTACCTGAAGTCTTACAACAGCCAAAGGAGCATTTATTTGAGAAAAATGGCTGTTCTTGGTAAGAACCACAAGTTTTGTGATATTTTAACTTCCTCTATTTTTACTCTTCTCTCTCCAGCTCCATTGCAGCCTTAACAACCAATAGCCCCATAATCATGGTAAAAAATAGTAGCCAATCAGCCCCCACAGTAGGTAGAACATCTACTGGAGTAGGCAATCTCCAGAAGTATTATTCTCAAGAAATCGTAATTATTTGTCCTATCTAGAGGTAAGGACCCTCACTCACATGACGTGTCTTTGCCTGACCTGAGTCAGAGCTTGTTCATTGCAAATAACCACTTCACTGGCAACATTTGTCAAAATCAGTAATGATAGTTTAACATTGTAAATGAATAACATGATGAATGTTTAACGTTTAACTACCTGAGGTGGAAATATCAGTTTGAAAAATAAGAAGCTGACTAGAAATCTTAAAAGGAAAAACTGGAGACTGAGATATCTATAGGAGGATTTTAAAAGCTCTGCCATATCTGAGGAATCTACAAGGCTATGTGCAATCATAGGGCTGTGTAAACTAATCTGAGTATTGAAGGTATGCCCCAACACACATATAGAGCCCTAGTAGACTTATTGGTTCAAGTCATTCAAAGAATTCTCTGTCCAGTAATTAGCTGACCATTAAAATAACAAAGCAGAGATTTCAGTGGCCAATTTGGTAAAGAATACAAATTTTAAAGAATTAGTTCAGGAAAGCCACAAACAAAGAAATAGCAACAACAACAATAGACAAAAACAACAACACACCCTTGAGAAAGGGGCTCAGGTTTCCAAGAGTTGCCACATTATGTTATTTAAAGTGCCTAGTTTTCAAAAAATATAATGAGTCATGCATAGAAACAAGAAAGAATGGCTTATACACATGAAAAATAAAAAGTAATCAATAGAACCTGTCTTTGAGGAAGCTATGTTACACTTACTATATATCAGCTATTTTAAAGACGTTCAAAAACTAAAAAACATTTCTGAGAATGGAAAAAAAAATTGAAACAAAGTCTGTCTGTCTAAATGTACACCACCAATAAAAGCTAGAAATTATTTTTAAAAAATGAGATAGAAATTTTGGAGTTGAAAAGTTGAAAAGTACAGTAACTAAAATGAAGTCTTCACTAGAGGTACTCAGTAGCAGATTTGAACTGGCAGAAGAAAGAATCAGCAAACTTGAATAGAGGTCTATTGAGATTATCTAGCCTGAGGAACAGAAAGGAAAAGAATGAATGAAAATTAAGCAAGCCTCAGAGAGTTGTGTGACACCATCAAATGTACCAACATATGCACAGTGTGCATCCCAGAAAAAGAGAAAAGCAAAAAAAAAATGGAATAAATAATGATTAAAACCTTTCAAATGTGATGAAAAACGTTAATATACACATCTAAGAAGGCTAAGTAGAATAAACTAAAGAAAATTCAGACCTAAGCATATCATAACCAAACTGTTAAAAGCTAAAGACTAAAAGAGAATTTTGAAAGGAGCAAGAAAGCAGTAACTCATCAGTATAAGAATCCTCATAAAGCTGACTTAAGGTGACGAATATGCTAATTGCCCTATTTAATCATTACACATTGTATACATGTGTCAAAATATCACTCTGTATCCCATAAATATGTGCAATTATCACATGTCTATTAAAATAATAATAGTAATGATAATAATAACAAAAGAATTGGCCGCTGATTATTCATCATAAACTATGGAGGTCATAAGGCAGTTAGGTGACATACTTAAAGTGCTGGAAGAAAAAGATTGTCAACCAATAATTCAATATCTAGTAATACTTTGCTTAAAAAGTGGAGAGAAAAAGTAAAAAAATTCAGAGATCAACAAATGCTGAGAGAATTCATCACCAGAAGACCTGCTCTGCAATAATTTCTTAGGGAGAAAACTCTTACTAAAGGGAGTCCTTCAGGCTGAAATGAAAGAACATTAAAAAGTAAATTGAATTTACATGAAAAAATAAATAGCAGCAGTAAAGGTAACTACACAGGAAGATATGAAACACAGTATGTGTAATTTTGTTTGTAACTCATTTTTAATCTCCTATCTGAATTAAAAGACAACTGCAGAAAGCAATAATTATAAATCTCCAATGATGGTACTGTGCATTGAATATCCCCAAACCTCATTGAATCTTGACTCCCATTGTGACAGTGACAAGAGGATGGGAAATCTGATTATGGTATTTCAAAATAGGACCTTTAAGAGGTGATTAGATGGTGAGGACTGTGCTCTTGTGAGTGGATTGATCCATTCATGGAGTAACGGGTGTGGTTCTGATGCCTTTATAAAGAGAACAAGTGAGAAACTTCTCTCTCTCTTACTCAGGCCATTCTCTTGCCATGTGACTTCTTGGTAACCAGGGGACCCTGTAGAGAGTTTCCACCAAGAAGAAGGCCCTCACCAGATGTGTCCCTTGGACCTTGGACCTCCCAGCCTCCAAACTGTAAGAAATATATTTCATTTCTTTATAAATTACCCAGTTTCAAGTATTCTTTTATAAGCAAGAGAAATGAATTAATACAATGTGCATGTAATACATAAATATGTAATTTTATAATATGATAATAGGATTACAGAGGATCAGGGAGGAAACAAAGATATATAAGACCAAATTTTTTTTATGCTACTGAAGATATGTTGGTATTAATCTATACTAGATGATTATAGGTCAAATATTAATTTATGAAACACAGTATGTGTAATTTTGTTTGTAACTCATTTTTAATCTCCTATCTGAATTAAAAGACAACTGCAGAAAGCAATAATTATAAATCTCCAATGATGGTACTGTGCATTGAATATCCCCAAACCTCATTGAATCTTGACTCCCATTGTGACAGTGACAAGAGGATGGGAAATCTGATTATGGTATTTCAAAATAGGACCTTTAAGAGGTGATTAGATGGTGAGGACTGTGCTCTTGTGAGTGGATTGATCCATTCATGGAGTAACGGGTGTGGTTCTGATGCCTTTATAAAGAGAACAAGTGAGAAACTTCTCTCTCTCTTACTCAGGCCATTCTCTTGCCATGTGACTTCTTGGTAACCAGGGGACCCTGTAGAGAGTTTCCACCAAGAAGAAGGCCCTCACCAGATGTGTCCCTTGGACCTTGGACCTCCCAGCCTCCAAACTGTAAGAAATATATTTCATTTCTTTATAAATTACCCAGTTTCAAGTATTCTTTTATAAGCAAGAGAAATGAATTAATACAATGTGCATGTAATACATAAATATGTAATTTTATAATATGATAATAGGATTACAGAGGATCAGGGAGGAAACAAAGATATATAAGACCAAATTTTTTTTATGCTACTGAAGATATGTTGGTATTAATCTATACTAGATGATTATAGGTCAAATATTAATTTAATCCCCAAGGGAAACTACTAAAAAACAAAACAAAAAATATAGTAAAAGAAATGACAAGGTAGTCTAGAAAATATTTAACACAAAAGAACGCAGTAATGGAGGAAAAGACATAGAAAATGTCAAATAGCAAAATAGCAAAATGACAGAAAATAGCAAAATGCAGAAGTAAATCTTACCTCATCAGTAATTATATTAAGTGTAAATGGATTAATCATTTCAATCAAAGGCAGAAATTGGCAGAATGGATAAAATACATGATCCAAGTATATGCTCTCTACTAGAGAATACTTTAAGTTCAAAGACTAAAGTAGATTGTAAATAAAAGGATGGAAAGATATCCCATGCCAACAATAAACAAAAGAGAGCTGAAGTGGCTGTACTAATATCTCACAAAGTTGACTTTGAGAGAAAATTGTTATAAGAGACAAGAACTTTGATAATGATAGAAGACTCAATACGTCATGAAGACATAACAGTACAAACATATATGCCTCTAACAACATAGCCTTAGAATAGCCACCTTAAGA